>NW_027186296.1:6299773-6375628 GCF_028583685.1 Petaurus breviceps papuanus | reverse complement strand
AGAGAGAGAGAGAGAGAGAGAGACAGAGAGACAGAGAGACAGAGAGAGAGAGAGAGACAGAGACAGAGAGAGAGAGAGAGACAGAGACAGAGACAGAGACAGAGACAGAGAGACAGACAGAGAGAGAGAGAGAGAGAGAGAGCTGTACATGCACACACTAATTAGATATGTGGAGAGGTGGATGACAGTTAAATGGGAACTCAGTTACTCCCTTATGATGATCCAGCAATTTGATTGTGTCACAAATTGGGGGAAAAGAACATAAACTTGGAAAGCATTCATCAAAAGCACCCTCTCAACCTCCTTGGAGGATTTTATTCAACCCAAAGCATTCTGTACATAATCTTTCTTAAATATTAACCATATGTAGAATTCTAGCTAATTATATATTAAACAAAACTTCTAAAGGGGTGATAAAGTGAGAAGTCATCCTAACTAATCCCACAGAATCTTTTATACTGCTATGACAATGGACTTTAACATGCAAATGCTGTAAATAGAGGAAGAAAAGTTAAATCAATTTCTATTAAAATGTTCTGGGTCTAGCTCTGTTCAGAAGGAAAGAAATTATGAGAGCTTGAATGAGAATAAATAACCAGAAAAGGTTATCTTTTTTTTTTTTTAAAGCAACCGGGGTTAAGTAACTTGCTCAAGGTTACACGGCCAGGTGTTTCTGGGTGGGTGCTAAGTAAGTGTCTGAGCCTGGGATTCGATCTCCAGGTCGTTCTGACACTGGAGCCGGTGCCCTTACTCTCTGTGCTACCTGGCCACCCCCCGAAAAGGTTTTCTTAAACTCATTTAAAAGAAAAGGAGGCCCTTCTTATTACTCAGAAAACATTGTAAAATTTGTTAAGCTCCCAGGAATTCTCCTGATGCCCAGATCCCCAGCAGAGTATGTTGTCTTTCCCTACTGGAAATTTTGGGCTCCACCACTGAAGGTCCTGAGGGACACACTTTCTCAAACCTGGAGCACAGGTACATACTTGAACAAAACAAAAGGTGGAGAGCAGAATCATGGCATTTGGTAGAGTTGAAATGAAATAGTCCAACCTCTTGATTTTGCAGAAGAGAAAACGGAGACCCAAACAGGAAAAGTAATTTGATCATAATCAAAAGCAAATTAAGCACAGAGCAAATTAGAATCCAGGTCCTGGATTTTCATTCCAATATTCTTTGACGACACTACACTGTCTATCTTTTCAATCATGGCCACATAATAAATATAATTAAGGAAGAGCCTTAAAATTGCCCTGGAGAACAAACCTGGTCTCGTTGGTCTAACCTTATCGAAAGGAGTTCAGAATCCCCCAGAATAAAACCAAACAGAAGTGTCCTATAACATCCCTCATGAAATATTTTTTTTTTCATTTATCCGATCTTCAAAGGATCATAGGTTAAGAGTGGGAAAGGAGCATCTTTTACAGATGAGGAAACTGAGGCACTAAGTTGATACTTGTCTAAGGTCACACATCTAGCAAATATCTGATTTTAAATTTGAACCCAGGTCTTCCAAGCTGTCAGTCCACTGTCCTATCTGCTATACCATGCCTCTTCTCCATATCATTCCGCTTTTCAGTTTTCATTACTCATCATCATCATTACTATTGTTATTTACATTCATTTAAGCACTTTCACCAAAGCAAGTATTATTGCTCCCATTTTAGAAATAATTAAACCAATGTTGAGAAAGGTTAAATGATATCCCTTATTCTCTCCACTTCTGCTTCTCTCATAACAGCCTAAACTCAATTTAAGAAAGGTTTTCTTTTTATAGTTTAAGTATAAAGTACTCTATATGGAGTAATAAGGCATGGGTTTGAAACCTACTTACTCTTTGGTGTTTGGAAAGTCATTTAACCTCTGTGGGCCTCAATTTTCCTCACCTGTAAAATGAGAGGGCTGAATTAGTTGGCTGTTGAGTTCCCTTCCCACTATAAATCTGTGATCATTAGATCATTTCTACTTGATTCTTCCCAAATCATTCAGCCTCAAGAAATGTTAATCAATCCTATCTCTAAAGATAACCTTATAATTCAGACTGGCTACCAAGTTAACTAAGTCAACAATGCCTTCTCCCAGTTTGGAACTAGAGATTCTCTTATCTTTTCACCTACAACAGGGTGTGGTTCTCCACAGCCTATCCAAGCACTAGATTTAGTACTAATTAAGCACTAAACTTAGGCTGCCTGATTCCTAGAGAAAAACTTGAAGATGATAGTGATAAATGAGATAGGAAAGAAAATAACACTCTAATTCACCATGGATGAAAGTTTTAAGTAACAAATCACTACATCACAACTCCAAGTCATAATGAAATAGAGTGATCGAATGTGTGTGACATAAAATAAAAGGAAAGGATATAATGTGGAGGAGAGAGACAGAAAGACAACAAAAATAATTTGGGAGAAGGGAAGGAAGGAAGACAGTAAAATAATGGAGAACAAGAATAGACCATACAATATCTCTCTCATCTACCTTTTCTGCTACAGGACTTGAGCAAAAGCTTCATAATTTGTAAAAAGTCAGAAACCTTAATCTTTCTCTTTGCATTGGAAAAACTGCCAAAAGAAAAAAGGAGTTATATAAGTATCTGCCTTAGTAGGAATAAAGTTATTTAGTTGCTCTGTATGTTAGTGACCCATTGATGTTGCTGAACTCTGTTTCCCAGCCCATCATTGGCTTCCCCTGGTAATCACATCTTGGAGTCTTACTGGTTTTCCCCAGTGGAAAAACATTGGAAAGGTTGCCTGGTGATGAAACAAAGGGAGTCAGAGAAGATGAAAAGTGCCTCATGCCCCTTAAATTATCAAGAAGTTTATGTGAAATAGCCCCATAGGGTGAATAATTTTCTGTAGTGATGCTGTGTGGTATGATTGAGTTGGGAAAGGGAGAAAATAGTCACAGAGTGAACAGAGTATCTTCCCATGGGGAAGCAAGCAGATGATGGAAGGAAAGAAATTCCAGGACCATATTTTAAAGGTCATGGTCTTAATATCCAAAAAAAGAAAAAGATAAGCTAGTAAACTCTCCTTCTATGAGTCTATGCTAGAACTACCTCTTCTCCCTTGAAGTAATGTTTACCAGAGGTGGGGCAGTCTCTCAGATGGTAAGGTAGAAAGAATACTGTACTGGAAATCAGAGAATTTGGGTTCAAGTCATGCCTCTGTCACAACCTGTATGACTTTGAAATAACCTCTCTGTCAATGAGTCTTGCTATGTGCCAAGCACTATGATAAGTGCTAGGAATACAAATAGGAAGGAAAACAGACCCTGCCCTCCAGGAGCCTAACATTCTAATGGAAGAAGATAACACATTAAAGGAAACTGAAAAGGGGATCTGGGTGGGAGGTGGGAGGGACAAAGATACCTGGGCAGGAGCATGGTAGAGAAAGTCCGGAATGCAACCTGGAGAGAAATGAGATGTGGTTGATCTGAGTTTTTCCATTGTGAGAACTTACCTGCAAAATGAGGTAGTTGGAGTACATGACATCTAGTTCTTTCCTCTGAATATGGGATACTGATAACTTGGGGTCTGTATTCTTCCCATTGTGGCTAATGAAAAAGCAAAATATGATTGGACAATTGGGACTCATTGCAAGCATTAAACTTTTCATATTGGGGTTTTGGTAGCAGAAGCCCTTAGATAATCATCTACAGAAATTAATATATTTTAAGGAAGAAGATTCCTAAAGATTTCGAAAGTCAATGGAGCCTTATCTATGAGTATCATATGATTAGGGACAAGTCTGAAACATAAATGAATGCTGCATGTAAGCCATCTGACTGAAACAGAGCACAGTGGGAGCCTCTAGGAACATATGAGAATATTCAGAGGGAATTCTATTTGCTGCTTGAGGCTGAGGAGAGAAAAATGTCAAGATCACATTTTTGTTCTTATTTTTTAATCATCTCGGTCACGTCCAACTCTTTGTGACCCCCTTTGAGGTTTTCTTGGCAAAGTAACTGGAGTGGTTTTCCATCTCCTACTCCAGTTCACTTTACAGATTAGGAAACTGAGACAAACAAGATTAGCGACTTGCCTCAGGTCACACAGCTAGTACATATCTGAGGCTAGATTTGAACTCAGGAAGATGAGCCTGATGGCTGGCCTGGCACTCTATCCACTGTACCACTAACATCATAAATAAAATGATAAATGTCATAGTTAAAGTCCCTCAAACTTGTCCTACCAGAGAATGAATCCACCTACTCAACTTGCCTGCTTACTCCCTGCTCTAATCTTATCTAAGCATCAGTCTTCTACTGAGGGCTTCTGCTACCAAAAACCTAATATAAAGAGTTTAATGCTTGCAATAAACCCCAGTTGCCAAATCATACTTTTGCTTTTTCATTATACACAATGAGATTATAGACCCTATGCTTTCAGGCACCTCAGAATTATTGATATGAGCTAGAGGCCATCTACTCCATCTACCCCATTTTACAAGTGAGAACCCACATTGAAAATACCTTGTGATTGGATGGTTTCTCCCAGAATCTATTGACATCACTAGGATACCATTAAAGTGCATAAGATGCCCATCAGTTATCATTCCCCCTTGCCAGATGACCAGTCCTCCTTTATTGTTCACATATTATTTTAATGTCCCTTTCCACATGCATATCCTGGCCATGTATATTCCTATATCTGTGTTTTTCCACCTCTGTTCCAAATGTATATCCACTCTTCCCACTAATAAAAGGCATATTTGTTGCAGAGGTCACCCCAAGTTTGTGGAGAAAATACTTTGTTGCTACTTTTCTTATTATGCCTTTTCATTAGATTCTTTGTTTTAATTAATTGTGTCCTCTGGTTAAAACCATAAGAAGGAACTCACAAATTGTGTTCCAGGGGATGAAGACCAACAGAGGATCTTGAAGTTCATAAAAATGTCTGGTGGGTTACCTGTCCTGCCATTGAGATCAGTCATTCAGTCAATAACTCTTTATTAAACACCTACTATGTGCCGAGCACTGTGCTAACCTCCAAAGACAAAGGACAGTTCCTGCTGTCAAGGAGCTTACAGTCTAATGAGGTAGAAGGCATGCAAACAACTATGTACAAATAGGAGAGATTGCAGATGATCAACACAAGGAAGACTTTAGTGTTAAGGGAATCCAAGAAAGGCTTCTCATAGAAGATAGGATTTTAGCTAGGACTTGAAAAAGATCAGAGATGCCAGGGAAGCCATGGGACAATGATGAGGAGGGGGATTATTCCAGGCATGGGGAAATGCCTGGAGTTCAAAAATGAAGTGTCTCATGTGAGGAAAAACAGTGAGTAACACTGGAATATAGAACACGGGAGTGGAAAGGGGGAATTATGAAGAGCTTTGACAGCCACCCCCCCAAAAAAGGTTATAGAGGGCCACTGGAGTTTATTGAATAGGAAAGTGACATGGTCAAATCTGCATTTTAAGAAGACTAATTTGACAGCTGAGTGGAGGGTGTACTGGGGTGGGGAAATATTTAAAACAGGGAGATCAAATAGAAGGATATCCCAATAGTCTAGCTATAAGGTGATGAGAGCCTGCACCAAGATAGTAGCAATGTCAGAGAGGAGGAATCATATATAAGAGATTTTACAAAGGTAAAGTTGACAGAACTCAGAAAGCAATTGGATGTGGAGAGAGAAGAAAGTAAGGAATCAAGGGTAACACAAAGCCTATGGGCCTGGGTGACAGAGAGTATGGTGTTGCCTTCAACAGTAATAAGAAAGTACAGAAGGGTCCAGTCCTCTTAAGCACTGCAGTATCTAGGGCACTAACTACTAATCTACTTGATTATTTATTGAACAGATATTTAGGTCAAACTCTAGAAAAATAATGAAACTCACTTGGGAGTATGTTCAGCAACATTTCAGATTTTTGATGTAATCAGCGTTATGTTATCAACAAACAGTAGAATTTAAAGCACCTTACCCTCTATAGCAGGGCTTTTCAATTCTTTTATATCATGGACATGGACCTCTTTAGAGGTTTGGTGAAGCCTATGGAACCTTTCTCAGAATAAAATATGAGGTATTATGAAGGAAATCAATTTTATTGAAATATTTATCATATCAAAATATCTGTTATACCAAAATTAGTTACATCAAAATATTTTTAAATGGTTTCATGTGCCCCAAGTTAAAAACTCTTGTTCTATAAGGTAACCCTCCTTGGCTTAGACTCTTCTACTTGAAAATCTCCTCAATGACTGTGGCCAACTTTGGCAAACATGTCTTTTACACCTCACTTGATATTAATGAGTCATTAAGCAAGGTTACCTCAGTTGTGATTATCCTTCAAGGAATTTTGTATAATTTTGACATATACATAGGAAACATTTTACTAGAAAAGATCCTTTGACATAATATTTTGCTCCACTGAACTAAATTATTTTTCATCAACAAATGATAAGTGCAGTGGAATTTTGTGTTCTCTACATTTTTTAGATGGTGTCATGGAAGCAACAAAGAGGAGCTTGGACAGATTTCAGGAGATAGTGGGGGATAGAAGGACCTAGAATGCTATGGTCCATGAAGTTAAAAAGAGTAGTACATGACTGAATAACAACAAACAAACTATCTTCTAATCAGCTTTTGTGATAGTGAAACCCAGACTACTGAGGAATAATGCTTGTAAAAGCCTACCCATACCTTTCTACTTCCCTAATTAAGCACAATCCTCTATGCACATATAGATCTGATAAACATTTTATACAGATGAAAAAGTTGGCCTTAGCATGCTACTGATGTTCTTGGTAAATTTTTAAAGTAATAGATACAAGACTTTTCCCCATACTTTGACATATTTCTCTATGTGAGATTCCTAAACAATTGAATTCTCAACGCACCAAAAATTGCCCCAGATCCAGCACAAACATTGTTATATACTTAGTCTGATCCAGTTGCTTTTCCCATTTTTGTTATCATCAGTACCATTCTATTTCCTCAAGAAACAAACTTAAGACTATCTCAGTAGAATCTAAATGTGGCTCCATCATCTTTGATAGGAAAAGTAATTTATTGTTAAAAAAAAATCTTTGCAGATTTTTTCCAGTCTTTTTCCATTTGTAAATACCTTTCCAGTTCACCCATAAATACCTTCAGGATTTTATTTGTTGAGTCTCTTGTCAAGATTTCTTTAAACTTCTGGCATTGTTTTTAGTCCACAGATTCTTAGCACTTTATGAAATTGTATTGTTCTAATGTCTGACTTTCCTTTCCATATGATTTTACGTGATGAGATTCTATTCTTTTAGTCTCATAATGGTAATTGATGTACATTGGTTAAACTTTTGTACAAAATTGTAGTAATTAGTATCAATGTCCTTTCCACCATTCATTTCTCACTTTTTGTCATTCATATCCCATTTATGACTTTCAGAAAAGTGCAATACTCTGTTATTGACCTCCAAAGCTTTGTATGAAAGTGAAGGCCTATATTTTCAATACTCACATTTTACCATTATTGCTATATGGCAATAAGCCATGGAATACCACTTTCTCTGAAGAAATAAAAATGAATATCACAGAGAAGAAAGATATAATACCATTGAGGGTGTGAAGAAACTGTAGCATGTCACAAATTAGCAACTCATAGGAAGAACGGGTGTTAGGGAAGTCTTCAAGGCATCATGATAAGGAGAAACAGTTGGTTCATGTTGAAAGAGCAAGGGATAACAGGTTGACACTGAGGACGTCCAGCTGGTACACTCATGATGTTGAGAGAAAACAAGGAAGACCCTTAGTAATTTGGGTGGGCATCATATTCAATGCACCTTTGGGAGGTCAAGGGCAAAGGTAGCCCAGGATAGGTAGGCATGGGTAGACTGTGATTTGTATCACTAGAGGAAATGCCTGGATCAAGGAGATCACAGATCCATTTCAGTAAGCAGATAGTTGCTTTGTTAGAGTAGAGCCATGACATCAGAAAAGGGATAAATGACAACCCATGGGGGGAGCCAGAATGGACAAGGAATTATCAAGAAAGTTTTAATGTATAGTTGTTGTTCAGTCGTTCCATTCATGTCCTACACTTCATGGCCCCGTTTGGGGTTTTCTTCTCAAAGATACTGAAGTAGTTTGTCATTTCTTTCTCCAGATCACTTTACATGGTTACATGGCTAGTAAGTGTCTGAGACCAGATTTGAACTCAGAAATGTGAGTCTTGCTGACTCTATCCGCTGCACCACCTAGCTACCCTTTAATGGATAATGTCTTTTTTAACTGAACTTTGAATTATAGAGAGGATGTGAAAAGGCAGTGATGAGTGAAGAGGAGAGCATGGGCATAAGTACTACTTTAGCATAGGTTAGAGTCATATGAAGGGATTTGAGTGTCATTTTAAGGAATTTGAACTTTATCATATACTGCCTTATATAAATCCATATTTTATTCATTGGAACCATTAAATTTCAATGAAAATATTGATTGTTCTATAGAGATGCTTCTTACCAAGCTTACCAAAAGTTGAGAATATTAAGTAAAACCTTGACCAACACACAGGTATGTCTGCACATCATTTCTCTAAACACTGCCATTTCCCAAGAGTAATTCTGTACGCATAGCAGTAAATGTTTGATAAATTAAATCAAATGTTATATTGAAACTGTAATCAAACTCTACCCTAAGGTCCTTAACTATGTTGTAATGTCTTTAGGCCAACTGCTTGGAGCCATGTTGGCTCAGACCCCTACTCCCCATTGTCTAATCCCCGGCTGATCTACATGTTTGGTATATACATAGTTGTTTACTATTGTCTTCCCACTAGAATGAGAACTTCTCGAGGGCAGGGACTCTTTTTTCTCTTCTTTTTATTCCCAGCACTTAGTACAATGTCTGGTACATAGTGTTTAATAAATGCTTTTTGACTTGTCGACTTCCTTCCTCATCTTAGGGGCTCTGTGCATTCAGCTCTGTTCCTTTGGAAGGAATTATCCCTACTAAAGTTGTTTTACTTCACATCATATTTTCCTTGCATTATTTAGTAATATTAGGGGAGGTATGACTTATGGCACTGAAATAACTAAATGTGTTGAGTGGGAGTATCAGAGCAAGTATACAATTATCTTCACTGTAAGTCTTGTATGTGGAAATGGGATGTGTCACTCGATCTGTGGTTGCCAAAATAATTCTATGATCATGGTTGAGAATAATTTCTAAGGATAAGCAATGCACTCTCTGATAAAGTTCTCAGCACCTAGCAGGTTTATAAGTTTTTATAACCTAGGGTGGTCAACATGAAGCTGAAGCATACATACCATGACTTTGTTGAACAAAATTCATCAAGAAGACTCCTTAGAACCCACAATTTGCCTGCTCAGTCTTGTCATCGCCACCTTCATTTCCTTGTTTCTAAATGTATAAATTGCAGGATTCAAGACAGGAGTAACAACAAAGTCAAGAATGATCAAAAATTTGTCCAGTGACAGTGTGGGAAATGGCCATACATAGACAAAGAAGCATGGAGTAAAATATAAGAATACCACTGTGATATGAGCTGACAGTGTGGAAAAAGCCTTAGACAAACCAACTGAAGAATGATGTCTGACTGTAACCAGGATGAAGATGTAGGAAATAATCAACAGGAAGAAGGTGCCCATGGAAATAAGCCCACTACTAGCAGTGACCACATTATCCACTACGTGGGTATCTATACAGGCAAGTTTCGTGACCCTAGGAAAGTCACAGTAAAAGCTATCAACCTTGTTAGGTCCACAAAAAGGCAAGTTTATAATAAAAACAAATTGAGACACAGCATGGATTACCCCAATCACCCAAGCAGCCACTACAAAGCAAATACATGTTTTAGGGCTCATAATAGTCAGATAATGGAGAGGCTTGCAGATTGCCGTGTATCTGTCAAAGGCCATGGCTATAAGGAGAACCATCTCAGTTCCTCCCATAACATGGATAAAGAATATCTGTGTCATACAACTGGGGAATGAGATGATTTTGTATGTACTCAAAACATCAGCTATCATCCTGGGTACTGCAGTGGCAGATAGACCCAGATCAAGAAGGGAGAGGTTGGCCAGCAGGAAATACATGGGAGAGTGCAGGTGGGGATCAAAAATCACAGTGAACACAATGAATAGGTTTCCCAACACGATTCCCACAAAAAAAGAGGTGAAGAAACAAAACAGGACAATATTCATCTCCCAAGAAACAGAAAGGCCCACCAATATAAATTCAGTCACCACAGAATAATTGGCTCCATCCATTGACTCAGTAGTAGTACACACTCCGAAGTGACCTGATGGTAGACAAAGTGAAAGAAATTATAATTATGAGGCTTAAAACTATATATCTTTTTTGTTCCACTGTGAAAAGTGACAGCAGTTTAGAGATACTAGAGCACAAGAACCTAGGATAGTCACAAGATAGAGTAGGAGAAAGTCAAGATAATAAAACAAAAGAAAAAAAATGCATGGTTAAAAACAACAAAAGATTTTTTATAACATGCTATGATTTTAAAAGTCTTTTCCTCACCACAACACTATGAAGTTTGTGGTGCAAGTATCATTATTATCTCATTTTACAGAAGAGAAAACCAAAGCTCAGAGAAAATATGTTTCTTGATTATGATCACAAAGCTAGTAATTGTCGAAGCTGGGGGTGGAATCCTTATCCACCGCTCTTTTCATTCATAAGGAACCACACAAATATGCCATTCATTACGATAAACATTCAGAAATGTTTGGCTCTGCCTCACACCTACAGATTGGCTAATGTGACAAAAAGGGGGAAATGATGGATGTTGGAGGGGATGTGGGAAAACTGGGACACTAATGCACTGTTGGTAGTGTTGGCAACTTATCCAGTCATTCTGGAGAGCAATTTGGAATTGTGCCCAAAGGGCTATAAAACTGTGCATACCCTTTGACCCAACAATACCACTGCCAGGTCTGTATCCCAAAGAGATCCAAAAAGTTAAGAAAAGAAAAAGATCTATTTGTACAAAAATATTTGCAGCAGTTCTTTTTGTGGTGGATAGGAATTAGAAATTGAGGGGATGTCTATCATTTAGGAAATGGCTAAGCAAATAAACTGTGGCAAATGATTGTGATGGAATACCATCGTGCTGTAAGAAATAACAAATAGAATGATTTCAGAAAAACCTGGAAAGATTTACATGAACTGATGCAAAGTAAAGTGAGTAGAACCAGAAGAACATTGTACACAATAACAGCAACATTATACAATGAATATCTGTGAATGACTTAGCTATTCTCAGCAATACAGTGATCCAAGACAATCCCAAAGAACTCTTGATGAAACATGCTATCCACCTCCAGAAAAATAATTCATCCTGTGTGAATACAGACTTACACATGCTCTTTTGGGGGGTAAGGGGGACCAGGCAACTAGGGTTAAGTGACTTGCCCAAAGTCACACAACTAGTAAGTCTTAATGTCTGAGGCTGGATTTGAATCTAGGTCCTCCTGACACCAGGGCTGGTGTCCTATCCACTGTGCCACCTAGCAGTCCCAAGCATATTCTTTTTCACTTTCTTTTTTTTAGTCTTCTTGTACAAAATGAATAACATGGAAATGTCTTACATGATTACACATGTGTAATCTCTATCACATTGCTTACCATCTCAGGGCAAGGAAGGGAAGAGAGGGAGGAACAGAATTTAGAAATAAAACTTAAAAAAAAACATTAAGGTTAAAATTTGCTTTAGCATGTATTTGGGGAAAAATAAAATATTATTTTAAAAAGATGTTTTGGGTCCATCTTTTCACAATCCTCCCCTCCCCCAGCCAGTGTCTTTTCTTAACTATTGAAATCACTGGGGGCTCAAATCAATGTCAGTTAGTAATTTACATCCGAACAGGCTTTGTCATTAATCTCCATGATATTAATAGTATGGCACAAGGATTAGCATAAGGACCCAGCATGCATTTATCTCAGGACTTGAAATTCCTGTGGAAGATACCAATCTTCACTTAGCTCTAATACCTATTCATTCTGTATCACTAGACTCTCTAGGGATCCACGCTAAAAACCAAAGATACTTCAAGGTACGTAAGTTTTCATACCAGAGAACACACAGGCACTAACTTATACCGAGCTGACAACATACTGGCTGTTATGTATCAATAATACACTGGCCCATGATTTGCACACAATCACACTGACACATCAACCAATATTCTCAACTTCTACAATCATTCAAATTACTTTCTCCAGAGATTCAAACTCTGCCTTCATTAACTACATAACTGTTACGCTGACTTCTAAATTTGTCTACTCCACTAAATATCAATGTCAAGGAAATAGCCTGTTGCTCCCTGTTGCAGTGAAGGAAAATCACCAGAACAGGTCACTTTGTGAACCTCAATTTTTTTTATGCACAGCTGCTAGCTCTTTCAATTCTAACACCACTACAAAATGAATACAACAGATTAAAGAAAAGGGAACAGGAGGCAAATATACTTAATTCCCTTGCCAATCTCAAAACAATTTTCTGCATTGTATTTAAATAATTTTTTTGTGACTCTTCCTGTTCTTTTCCACCTAGATATCTAACTAGGTTATGTATGCTCAGTGATACTATAGCATGGCCTTCCCAGCTCTCACTCTGGTCCTTATATCTGTATGATAAATAATCCTTTCATAACTTCCCTATTCTGCCTCCAGGACCATCTCCAGTTGTCCTAATCTGTATCTGGCCACTGGATCCAGATGATTCCAGAGTAGAAAGTGAAGCTGGTTACTTGATACAGCCTCCTTCACTTAAATCTAATTCATTTGCATGTTATGGCATCACCTCCCTGTCGTCATGGTCCTCTTTGAGAATGGAGATCAAACAACAAAACTTTCCCAATGATACTCAATTTGGTGCACATCTGAGCAATCTCATCTAGCAAATGCATGTGTAATAAAGTTTACATGAGGGGATGGTGAGTAAGTGGAATTTGACTGGCATGAAGTGAAAGAAAGTTGTGTCTAGTGAAAAGAGTACTGGACTATATATAAATCATATATATATATATATATATATATATATATATATATAAATTCTGTTCCTCTCTCTCCCCCTTCCTTGCCCTGAGATGGTAATGACTTTCTAATTACTTTAGATAACTTATTTCACTCTGGGCTACTTCCTAATCTGTATAATAAAGATATTGAATTAATATCAAAGATTCCTTCCATCACTAACATTCAATGACTCTAAGTTACTTCCTCTGATATCCCCACTTTCTGATCAGGTATGTTCCAGACAATAAATTATCAATTCAAATTAAGTTAGATCCCTAGTTTATGGTAAAGACATAGAAGGTCTAAAAAAGAGAGCATTGTGCTCTTTCTACTGAGAACATGTTTCCAGTGCCTTTGAAAGACACTTTGAAATTTTTTTGCTTTGTTTGCATGACCGAGGAAGCTTATTATCAAACATTTGTAGAGAGGGAAATTCCAGGTAATATTCATCATTTCAAGATATGAAAAATGTTCTCAATCTATAAAATATTTTGGTATCCACTTGTGATCACTGATGGCATTTTACATTCTTAACCATCATAGTCCAAAATAAAGGTTCAGAAGGTAGTACAATTATAGAACTACTAATATGTATAAGGAGATAGAAAATATATCCAGAGAAATACAACTAAGCAACTCATTACACAAAGGAGAAGGGAGTGGGACAATAAATGATGGAGAGAAGTAAGATGAAGGGTGGGAAAGGATATCTATGGGAGAGGATGCATAAAAGAACAGGAGAAGATAGGAAAGTAGGGAAAAGTAAGGGAATAAGTAGAAAAAGAGAAAAGTAAAAAATATGTGTGTAGAGGATAAGGATAGTGATTATAGGATGATAGATTTAGAGGTTGAAGGGAGCTTAGAGTCAACAGAGTCCAACTCCCTCTTTTTGCTATGAAACAGGAAAAGACAGTTGAACATTCTCAATAATAGCTTCAACTCTCTCCCTGAAACAAGTGTCATAAGCTATATACCTCATTCTAAAATATTATATCATACCTATTATCTGGTCATACTTAGGTTCTTTCTTTGTTGTCATGACATTGGTTTATCCTTTTTTAAATTATTTTATAGGAAATTGTAAAATTGTAATGCATATGGTGGATTAAAGATGAAAAATCAATATAAGTATTGTCAATCTGTCCATGAGTATCTGTATTAACTGGACATAATGGGATGATGGTTGGTTGGTAGATAGGTAAGTGGAAATTGCAGAAAGAAATGTGTGTGTTTCCCAGCAAATTGAATGGTAAGTCTCAAGCTGAAAATACACTTTCTATCCACTGGCTTTGTAACCTACTCTATATTAGTAAAAATGCTGAAGAAAAGAAGAAATGTCCCACTTATGGGACATGCTTATGCCATATAATTGGTTAGCCCCTGAAAAGACTGTAAGGATAAATAAATGAAAAAATAAGGAAAAATAAATGAATTTAATCTTAAAATAGTTCTATTACTATGGAAGAAATCTCGAGAATTTAAGGAAAAGTAAAAAAACAGAAAAATTAACCTCTAGATCTAATATGAAGAGAAATAAGATATATTTGCCTCATCTACTTACTCAGAAAACATTACCAAGATTATGAAGCTCCTGAGAGTTCTCTAGATGCAAAGATCCACAACAGAGTTGTTCATCTTTCCCTCATCAAGATTTTAGCTCTACCATCCAGATCTGGGGGAGTCAAACTCTTCAAACCTAATATGTAAAAATCATAATCATTCAATGAAAAGAACTTCAGAGATTATTTAATCCAAACTTCTCATTTCACATGTTATAAAACTAGGGACTAAAGAGGCTACATAACTTGCAGGACACTCTGTTACATCAGAAAAGGGAAAGGTGGGAATCAAAATTTAAAACTGCCTTTTCACAAAGGAGGTTCAAGAAGAGTTCCAATCGTGTTAGTGTTGGTTTAACTTTACTGTCATGCAACATAATCTCTAGAAAATATAATCAAATTGAAGTTTGCCCATATTCCCTTCCAAAGGGATTGTTTTGTTATTTCCTCATCCTTGGTTCATCTTTACTATCCATCCTTCCCCTCACCTCTTCCAGAAGCCCAAAACCTCCTTGGAAAAGGAATCCTTTCTACAACTGTTGGCCATCATTTATTTTATTGATGATGCCGTCACTATGCTTTATCATGAGATAAATTGATGACTAGCACTCAAGATTACCACACAAAACTCTTATTGACTATTGTCACCAAATGTAGGTATATCCAAAATGTATAATTGACTTTTTGGTCCACAAAATCAGAAATTTTAAGATAAGCTCATGAGAAAAGTAATTAAAAATACTAGACATCCTTAAAATATCAATTCATCAAAAAGAAATTGTAAATAGCTAAACCTTGTGGAATGTATAATTTTCTATATCATATTACTATTTAATGTGTGTGTGAGGGATGTTGAAGAACAGGAAATTAAAACATACAAGAGGAGATGAGGAAAGAGGAAGAGTGACAGAACTGGAATTCTAAAAGAAAGAGGAAGATAATTGTAAAAAGTACAGTATTTTAAAGTTACTCATCTCACCTACCTGTTTTGTCACAGAATATGAAATATTTAAGGATGAGAAAAACTCAGGGGAATTAATCTTTCCCTTTGTAGTTTAATAACCTCTAAAGAAAAAGAGTTATATTAAGTCCTTCCCTAAGAGGAAGAAACATAATTTGTTGCTCAATTAGTGACCCAGTGATACTGCTCTGACCTTTAATACCTAGTTTATTATTATTTCCCTTGGTAATTGTTTCTTGGAGTCATACTAGTTTTCCCAAGAGGAAAAATATCAGAAAGGCTGATTGGTGATAAAATAGAGGGAAAGAGGATGCAAATAAATGTCCAGAGTACTCATAGAAATACTATCCTGACTGGTGTGAAATAAGATATTCTTAGAATGGCTGTTCATGAAGAATGGGCTCCTTTGGAATGAAAAAAACACGAGAGAGTATTCACAGAGGAAATGTATAAACCCTCCCATTGGGGAAACAAGGAAATGGTAGTGAGAGACAAGTTAGTTGTAGCTGTTGCATAGATGGGAAATTTTTGACAAATAGAAATATGGTAATAATAAATGTGCCATCCCTTTGAAGAATATGTGGTAAGCATCATAAAAATGTTTGAGAGGCAGACCCATAAGAAACATCATTTGCATTTCAATGATCAGAACAGCAGGGTATATAAATGCCCAAGGATTTGAATGTCATATTTTCAGAGCAGAGGTTCACAAGCCTAGATAGTTTTCTCTTTCTTTCTCATCCTTCCTTTACCTCCTCCTTTACCTCAAATCTCCTAAATTCTGAAAGAAAATGAATATAAGTAATTAAAACATATAAAACATTAAAATTCTGAGCTGATGCAATATTTATTATGCATCCAATAATTTTTAATAGGAATTACATTTGATTTCAGATAAGGAAAAAATTTCATGACATCTAAATAAACATGAAAATCAATACACTTAAAAAACATGAAAGAAAATGAAACAATGTAATTGCTAAATATATATGTACCAAATGGCATAGTGTCTAAGTTCTTAAATTGGAAAAAAGACAGTAGCATAATTGCAGGAAGCATTGTTACTCTTTCATCATTTGGAAAATCTAACATGAAGGTAAACACTGAATAAAACACAGAGTTAAACTGTTGGAAAAGTATTTTTGAGAGACATATCTTTTGAATAGGAAAATTAAGAATACCCATATATCTCTGCATTTCATAGAACCTTTACAAAATCTGATCATGTGCAAAGGTACAAAGAATTCATAGGTAAATCATAAAAATACAGGAATTATAAACATAGCTTTTAGTGCAAAAAATAGTATAAAATGCAATAAGAATAAATTAAGTCTAGGTTGTAAATAAGCAAAGAAATTCTAAATAATGATTAGACCAAAGAACACATCATAGAAACAACTGATAATTGTTTAAAAAAAAAAAGAATGACTACAAAAAGATAATACATCAAACATGCAAGGAATAGTTTATCTCTAAAGTAATGCTCAGATGAAGAAAGTATATTTCTTAAGACATGTGAACAATATATTTAAAGAGAAAGAGATTAAGAAATTGAACATGCAATTTTTAAAAAATAAAATAAACAAATAAGCACAAGTCAAGCACCAAATAAACAGTTCTGAAAATTAGAGATTATAGGAAAGATCAAATAATATTTGGTTTTAAAAGATTAACAAAAATCAGACCTAGGATAACCTGTGATTTGTTTGCTCTCCCAAATTCCTCTCTAAATAGCAGTGAAATAATGCTTCTAAATGAATTCTGGAATGACAGAACCAAGAAAAGAACAGGGTGAAACAATTTTCTAGCCCAAGACAACTTAAAAGGGCAGCATGAAAGATCTGTCTCATTGGAGTGAAAGGGGAGTGCAATCTAGGGTAGATGACACCCCAGTAAGACAGCAGCAGGTTGCACCTCAGCCAGCCAGCACAGACATTGGGGACAATTTAACTGAGCTCTCAACCTAAAGACAGTGGGGAGGGGAGTCAGACAGCTGGTCAGAGGGAAATTGCAGAAGTCCCTTTGCTGGCACTGGGTTCAGGACTCTGTTGCATTGACCATACACAGATTCAGGTCCCAGTCCCGAGTCACAGACCCAGAGCAAGGAAGAGCACTAGCACACCAGAGCTTGTAACCAGAAGTGAGTGAGGACCATGGTCACAGTTCCAGGGCAGAAAAGAATGCTTTTGGTCCCTCATAGACGAGGGCACAGGGCAGGAGAGTAGCAAACCCACTTCTCCTTAGACCTTGGAAAAACTGAAAACCTACAAACACACCACACACACACACACACACACTCAGAACTAGTTGTTAAAATAGCTGCACAAAAATAAAATTTGAAGTGTGAGAAAGTGCCCCCTCCACACTAGGAGGAGAACCCAAATTTTCATTGATGTTATTCAGTTGTTCACTATGTCCAACTCTTGATGACCCCATTGACCATACCAGATCAGGCCCTCCTATCCTAGACTATCTCTCAAAGACTGTTCAGGCTTATGTTCAACGGTTTCATGATACTATCTCTCCATATCTTCATTTGATATCCCCTTTTCTTTTTGCCTTCAATTTTTCACAACATCAGGGTCTTTTCCAATAAGTCCCATCTTCTCATTATGTAACCAAACTATTTAAGCCAAAGCTTCTATATTTTCCCAACTTTAACATAAAGTAAAAGTCAATAAATAAACTAGAAAATGAACAAACAACAACAAAAAGAACCTAACCATATAGAGTTGCTCTGATGAAAAGGAAAATCCAGGCACAAACTCAGAAGACAACAAAATCAAAACTGCTACATCTAAAGCCTCAAAGGAAAATGTGACTTGATCTCAGGCACAACAAAAGAATTCCAGGAAGATATCAAAAAGAATTTTTAAAATTAAATAAGAGATGTAGAGGAAAAATTTAATGTGAAATGAGGGTGATGCAAGAAAATCATGAAAAATAAAAGAATCAACAGCTTAGTAAAGGAGACACAAAAAATACTGAAAATAACACCTTAAACAACAGAATGAGTCAAATGGTAAAAGAGATACATGAATCTACTGAAGAGAAAAATTCCTTAAAAAGTAGAATTGGACAAATGGGAAAAGGAATTACAAAAGCTCATTGAAAAAAATAATTTCTTGAAAATTAAAATGGCACAACTGAAAGCTAACAACTCCATGAGACATCAATAAACAATAAAACAGGGTGGAGTCAAGATGGTGGGGTAGAAACAGGACTTCTGCATGACTCGCTTCCACCTCCTCCAATTCATGTAAAAAATGACTCTAGGCAAACTTTGGAGCTACAGAACCCACAAAATGACAAAGAGAAACTAACCTCCCACTGAAGACAGCCCAGAAGGCCGGCAGAAAGGGGCCAGCACAGCACTCTCAGAGTCCAGCACAACCGCACGCGAGATTGAGGTTTTAGTCTCAGGGTGGCCTGACCAATCACCAGCTGGAGGGACTTCAGATCACCAGAAGCTGTGTCAGGTTTCCAGAATTATCAACTGAGAGTTGCCAAAGACAGAGTGAGAGATCAGTGGAGACTTTGCAGGAACAGGGAGTTCAGGAGTGTGACCGGCCTTTGCCCCTGGGGAGAGAAGTAGCTGAGGCTCTGTGGTCATGCTGCTTCAGAGCTTCTTGCCTGCAGATTGTAGAGGGGAAAAGTGACCATTCTGAAGGGTAATCACTCTTACTCTAACCTGCTTGGATCTGGACCACTGAATAGGGTGGAGGTCCTGAGGTGTGTGACCAGTTTGCCAGAGCATGTTGAGGCTTCAGAGAGGGCATCCAACTAATAGCTCCAGCAGCTGAGAAAATCCCAGCAATTAAAATAAAGCTCCCCTTTCTGGTAGCAGACTTCTACTGTGGCAAAAGGCTCAGAAGTCAAGTAATTGAGTGGCAACGTGAGTAAGCAAAGGAAGAAAAGCAAACAGAGCAACCTGACATTAGACTCCTATTTTGGGGACAAAAGGATCAAAGCATGGAACAGGAAGAAGACCATGAAGTCAGAACTCCTGCACCAAAAGCTTCCAAGAAAAATATGAGCTGGTTACAGGCGATAGAGAAACTTAAATAGGATTTTGAAAAAGAAATAAGAGAAGTGGAGGAAAAATTGGGAAGAGAAATTAGAACAATGCAAGAAAATTATGAAATGAGAGTCAACAACCTGACTGAAGAAAATAACATCTTAAAAAAATAGACTAACTCAGATAGAAAAAGAGGCTCCAAAAGGTGATGAGGAGAAGAATGCCTTAAAAAGATGGATTTCTCAGATGGAAAAATAATCTCAAAAGCTCACTGAAGAGAAACATTCCTTCAGAATTAGATTGGAACAAATGGAAGCTAGTGAATTTATGAGAAATCAAGATACTATTAAACAGATCCAGACAAATAAAAAATAGAAGGCAATGTGAAATATCTCATTAGAAAAAACCACTAACCTAGAAAATAGATCTAGGAAAGATAATTTAAAAATTATTGGACTAGGGTTGGGTAAGGTGCAGTGAATAGAGCACCGGCCCTGGAGTCAGGAGGACCTGAATTCAAATCAGGCATCAGGCACTTAACACACAAAAATTAGCCATGTGACCTTCGGCAAGTCAATTAACCCCAACTGCCCTACCTTCCCCTCTCCAAAAAGCAAAAAAAAAAAATTGGACTACCTGAAAGCAATGATCAAAAAAAGAACCTAGAAATCATCCTTCAAGAAATTCTCAAGGAAATTTGCCCTGATGTTTTAGAATCAGAGGTGAAAATAGAGGTTGAAAGAATCCATCAATCACCTCCTGAAAAAGATCCCAAAAAGAAAACTCCTAGGAATATTATAGCCAGGTTTCAGAATTCCCAGATCAAGGAGAAAATATTACAAGCAGACAGGAAGAAACAATTTCAATATCATGGAAACACAATCAGGATAACACAGGATCTGGTAGCTTCTACATTAAGGGATCAAAGGGCTTGGAAGATGATATTCCAGAGGGCAAAGGAACTGGGATTAAATCCAAGAATCACCTACCCAGCAAAACTGAGTATGATGTTTCAGGGTAAAATATGGTCATTCAGTGGATTAGAGGACTTTCAAGCATTTTTGATGAAAAAACCAGAGTTGAATGGAAATTTTGATATTCAGATACAAGAGGCAAGAGAAGCATGAGAAGGTAAACAGGGGGGGGAAAGCATAAGGAACTTATCAAAGTTGAACTATTTATATTTCTACATGGAAAAACAATAATTGTAACTTATGAAACTTTTCTCAGCATGAGAATAGTTGAAGGGAACATAAATGTGTGTATATGGGCAGATGAATACATATGTGAGTGTGTGTATATATTTGTACAGGTATACATAGATAGAAGGCACAGGACCAATTTAATAGGAAGGGATGATACTTAAAAAGTGAAATTGAGAGGTGAGAGAGGAATATAATGAGAGGAGATGGGGGGAGACAGAATGGGGTAAATTATCTTATATAGAAGAGGCAAGGTAAAACTGTTATAATCGAGGGGAAGAACAGGAAGGCAAAAGGGAATGAGTCAACCTTATTCTCACTGAATTTGGCTTAGGGACGGAATGACATACACACTAAATCGGGTATCTCACCCTACAGGAGAGTAGGGGAGGGTAGGGGATGAGAGAGGGGATAATGGAAGGGAGGGCAGGTTGCAGGGGAGGAAAGTTGGAAGCACCCACTCTTGAAAAGGGTCAAGATCAAGGAGAATAGAACAAGTGGAGGGAAATATAGTCAGTCTTTCACAATATATCCACTACTGAAATGTTTTGCTTAGCTACATATGTACAACCTATATTGAATTGCTTGTCTTCTTAGTAAGGGAGGAAGGGAAAGAATCTGTGTTTCAAAGTTTTGAAATCAAATGTTTATATGTGAATACACACACACACACACACACACACACACACACACACACACACATATATATATATATATATCATTATTACTATTCCTTTACATGCACCTGGGAAATAAGACATACAGGCATTGGGGCATAGAGATCCACTATGCCATACTGGAAAGTTGGAGGGGGGTGGGAGGAGATATGGGAGAGAGCAGATTGGGGGAGGAGATATTCAGTGTGATCGCTATTTTGGGGGGTGGGTAGTGGGAAAATGGGGAGAAAATTTGTAACTCAAAGTCTTGTGGAAATGAATGATGTAAACTAAACATTTTGAAAGAGAGGAAAAAAGAAACAATAAAACACAATCAAAAGAATGAAAAATTGAAAGAAAATGTGAACTATCTCTTTTGAAAAACAGTTTGTCTGGAACATAGATAAAGGGGAAATAATTTTAAGAGTATTGGGCTACCTGAAAGCCATAATCAAGAAAAAAGAGCCTAAACATCATCATTCAAGAAATTATCAAGAAGGATTGCCCTCATGTTTTAGAAACAGAGGGTAAATTAGAAATAAATCCACCAATCAGCTCCTGAAAGTGATCACAAAATGAAAACTCCCAGGAATAATATATATAAATTGCAGAGCTCCCAAGCCAATGAAAAAGTATTGTAAGCAACCAAAATAACCAATTCAAACCTCATGGAGCCACAGTCAAGATAACACAAGCTTAACAGCTTTCACATTAAAGGATCATAGGGTTTGGAATGTAATATTACTGAAGGCAAAAGAGTTTGAATTACAATCAAGAATCACCTACTCAGAAAAACTGAATGCAATCTTTCAAGGGGAAAAATGAATATTTAATGAAATAGAGAACTTACAAGCATTCCTTATAAAAAGACTGGAACTAAATAGAAAATTTGATTTTCAATACAAGACTCAAGAAAAGCATGAAAAGGCAAGCAGGAAAGAAAAATCATAAGATATTCAATACGGTTAAACTCTTTATATTCCTACATGAAAAGATGATACTTATAACTCCTAAGAAATGTATCATCATTAAGGCAGTTAGAAGGAGCATACATAGATAGAGGGCATGAGTGTGAGTTGAACATGATGGAACGATATCTAAAATAAAATTAAGAGATGAGAAAGAGGAATGTACTAGGAGAAGTGGAAAAGGAGAGATAGAGTAGATTAAATTATATCACATGAAATAAAAGTAAAAGAGCTTTTACACTGGAGAGGAAGATGAAGGAGGTGCTGGGGGGAGCACTTGAATCTCACTCTCATCAGAATTAGCTCAAAGAGGGAACAATATACACACTCGAAAGGGATATTGGTCTATAGTTTTCTTCCTCTGCTTCAATTTTACCTGGTGTAGGTATCAAGACATTTGCATCATAGAAAGAATTTGGTAAGACTCTTTGTTGTTTTCCTATTTTTTTAAAACAATTTGTGTGGCATTGGAATTAATTTTTCTTTAAATGTTTGCTAGAATTCACTTATAAGTTCATCTGTTCATGTTTTTCTTTAGATCATTTATAACTTGCTCAATTTCTTTTCTCTAAGATAGAGTTAGTAAAGTACTCTTCTGTTCTGTTGATCTGGGCTATTTATATTTGTGTAATTATTCATCCACTCACTTCATTTAAATTGTGTTTCATTGGCAAATAGTTTGGCAAAATAGTGCCTAATAATTTATTTCTTCTTTACTGGTTATGAATTAACTTTTTCCACACTGGTAATTTGCTTTTTTTTTAATCAAATTAGCTAATGGAATTTTTATTTTTTCAGTTTTTTTTTCAAAAATGGTTCCTAGTTATGTTTATAAGTTCAATGTGGGGGTTTCTTTCAATTTATTAATCTCTTCTTTGATTTTTAGGATTTCAATCTTACTGTTTAATTGAAAGTTTTTGGTTTGTTGTTTTTCTAGGGTTTTTAGTTGCATGGCCAGTTCAGTGATCTGCTCTTTCTTTTGCTGATGAACAGGTTTAAAGATATAAATTTTCCCCTAAGCACTGCATTGAATGCATACTAAAAATTTTGATATATTATTTCATTTTTGAAAAGAAAAAATTAAAATTAACACTGATTCTACTGTATTGATTTTACAGTGTAATTATTATTATAACATTGATTTTTTTATAATTACATGAGTATCTACCTGAACTCACCTTGTTCAGGAAAGGAGTTTTCCCTCTGAGTTAATTTAAAAGTGAGGTTGAAAAGAAAAGTTGATATAATTCATACTGAGCATGGAACATCTGCATGTTATCTGTAAGCCCCAACTAATTTAATTTGGTGCCATACCCAAAGACACATTGTCAGTCCTTGTCCATCTTTGTGTAATTAGGGGAGGTTTGATCTCCCCCAAGGGGACAGCAAATCTGATGCTACAGATTTCCTGGCCAAGATTGTTAGACACAAATGAGAACTATAAAAACAATTAATATTTCTTAATGGCCAGAGAGGGGTATGATTAGCCAAACTTAAATGCCAACCCACTTTTCATAGTATAGCCTTTTGTAATGTTCCAAAACTACCCCATACCCCACTCCATTTCTGCATGTTAATAATGAGGTTCCCTCCCACACTGGGGATGGTGGTGGTGAATCTGACCCATTTTGTTAAGTTTTACACATCACTATTACTAAACTGATTTTGCTTGGAGTGTGTACCTCAGTTCACCTTCATTGAGTGTACTCACCACACATTGCTTTTATTATCTATAATACAATTATTGATTATTTCAATGATTTTTTCTTTATCCATTCTTCTTTTGATTTGTGTTTGCTTGTTCATATTTACTTTGTTATGCTTCTAGATGTCAAATTTTCCACTTACCTCTAGTTCTTTCCTCATGAATTCTTGGAAGTCCTCTATTTTGTCAAAAATCAATTTTTCCCCAGGAGGATTATAATCAATTTTTCTGACAAAGTTATTGTTGATTATCCGCCTAGATCTTTTGCCTTCTAGAATACCATATTCTGAGATCTCTGCTCCTTTAAAATAGTGGTTGCTATGTAATGGTGACACCTCTGTACTGGAATTATTTTTTTTCTGGCTTATTGCAGTATCTTTAACTTGACCTTGGCACTTTGGGCTTTATAATGTTCATTAGAGTTTTCATTCAGCCATTTTTTGTAGGAGGTGACAGTGAATTCTTTTAATTTCTACTTTGCCCTCAGGTTCTAAGATATTTGGTCAAGTTTCTATTTAAATATGATGTCTAGACTCTTTTGTTTCAGGGCCTTCAGGTAGTTTAATGATTCTTAAATTATTTCTCATCCATAACTTTCTAGGATAGCTTTGTTTGGTTTTTTTAGATACTTCAGATGTTCTGCCTTTCCAGTCTTTTGATTTTGTTTTATTATTTCCTGGTGTCTCAGGGAGTAATTTAGTTTTATTTATCCAATTTTAATTTTCAAAGAGTTGTCCCCTATAATTTCTTTCAGATCAGGCATTTGATCTTTGTTGTCTCTAAGCTGAGAGCTCCAGAAGCTGCTGCTGCTACCCCTGTTGCAACTAAGGTTCATCCACAGTGCTTCTCCCATGTTCTGGTCAGCTTCCACATCTTACCTACCATGTGCCAGGTATCATGCTAATGCTTTTTATAAATATTATCTCATTTGACCCACACAACAACTCTGCAAGGAGGGTGCTCTTGTTATCCCCATTTTACATTTGAGGTAACTGAGGCAAAGTGACTTGCCCAGTTGGTAAAAGTGTGTGGTTAGATTTGAATTCTGGATTTTCTGACTCAAGGAGCAGAATTCTATCCACTCTACTGCCAGATACCTATGGTAAAGAGAACCATAGACAGAAAGGGAACCACTGGAGTTTATTGAATGGGAGAATAGTAAAGGATAGGATGATATCCTAAACATAGTAAGGCCTGTGTGTTCTCATTTATTGATTAGCTGATCCTTAGGACTGTATAAATGGTGGTGGTTAGGTGGTGCAGTGAATGGAGCAGCAGCCCTGGAGTCAGGAGGACGTGAGTTCAAATCCGACCTCAGACATTTAACACAAAAACTAGCCGTGTGACTTTGGGTGAGTCACTTAAGCCCAATTGCCTTCAAAAAAAGGCAAAAAAAAAAAAAGACTGTATAAATGAAAGTAGAAGTAGTACTTGAAATTTAGTGAAATAAAGCTAAAGCTTGGTCTATACATATAGGAATCTCAATAATAATGTGTATACTCTCCAAGGAACATGGGTCAACTAAGTCTTCACTGCATCTAACATGTAAAACTCTTATGTTTCTAGTATCCTAGCCCATGATGTGACATACTAGCTCTATTGAACTTGCTTCTGAATGGACACCCTAATAAAACAAGACAGAATTTAAGATATCTACATAGGATTTGGGGCAAGATCTATTCTGTGTAATAGTTGCTTCCCCTAGACATTCTTGAGCGAGACAGGAAAACAAAGCACACTCCACATTCAACAACTTGATGGTGGAGAAAGTTGACTGGAATATGGTGGTTCTACTATCTTCATTGAGAATAAGTGATAGGTTTTTCTCTCAACTAATTTTTGCTATTTGAAGAGAAAATACTGCATAAACCATTCCATCTTTCTTTTCCATAGATCATGCTTAACTGCCTTTGAATGACAAAATCAAGTGTGTGCTTGCTAAAATGGTTTCTGGAATCTTATAGCTTTATTGATGTGGTGATCTTATTCCCACACATCAGAATATGAGAGAACAAGCAAAATGTAAACTTCCATGGTCTCGATTAAAGACCTTGATAATATTATAGCAAATTTGACTTGCTTTACATGGAAACACACCCATCTGGATATAACTGTAATGAGCACAGAGTACATGAGTAAAATGTAATCTGCTGAGTTTTAAAAGAAGCAATACAGATTTCTCATTCCTATTCATCAGACTGAAACTGCACATAGATTATGGGAATAAAGAATCTCTTCCTTTATTTATTTCTTCCTTCCTTGTTCCATTTGGTCTGCTTTCCATCTGCAGATATTTATTAAGGACCTGCTGTGTGTGATACATTGTGGCAGACGTGTTCAATATAGAATTGAATTGAATTCAAGATCCTTGAACAAAGAGGGTTTACAATTGAGTAGAGCATACATTATCGATAACAGAACTCTAAAAAACCTCTCCAAAATGGGAATTATGTGCAAGAGATAAATCAATTTTGGATATCTACATGGTCTATAAAACCCAGTGCCAGAAAAAGTGACATTCAATGAATGAGCAATGGAGAAAGTTAAGAGCTAGCCTCCATTGTGTTCATTCAGTATCCCCTCCACCACCACCCATGGCTAAATAACTCAACCTATAACCTTGCAAAAGAACTGAACTCTACCTCCCCTCCTCCCAGTAATGAAAAACTAAAAAGCAGAAACTTAGTCAGTCTAGTACAGCAGAACAGCAGCTCTATGTCCTGCAATAGAACTAGAACAGAAAAATGAGGAACAGAGAGAACTAGAGCAAAACACATGAGTGTGCATGTGTGGCACTCCATTAAGAGCCCATTATCTGGCTGACACTAATTCTGACACCCCCCCCTTTCCCCAAAGTAACTTGAAGCAGAGACAAAGATCACTGAAATATCAATTGCCCAGGAAGTTGAAAGAACTTTAAGATCTGAACCTCAGGGAAACTATCATCAAAGAATAAGGAATCAGAAAGTGAGTAATATGGGAATATAAGAAGGAAAAAAATACTGAAATTACTAAATATGTCAGACTGAAGGAAACTCAGTTAAAGATTTTGAGCCTTTTGAGCAGATCAACCAATAGGGAAAATAGTAATAATGGAAGAGATTATGATGTCTAGATGAGAAAAAAATTAATAATAGGGCTTAAAAGACATAAATGAAGTGCACAGTGTGTCCAACAGAAGTAAAGGCATAATATCAGATGAATAAGCATTTGATACTCTGAGAAGTCAGAAAAACATCATTAGGAGATAGTTTAATTGAACATTGAATGAGGAACCCAACAGAATACTTAGATTGAGGGAAAACAGATGAGAAGACCAGGGGCTAAGACCAACATGAACAATGATAAAGAGGTAGAAGAAACCCATCTGGGAGATGGCAAGTAGATGTTGTTAAAAGCAAGAGCATTTAAAACTTAATGATATCCAATAATGATGGGAAAAATGGGTTCTACTCATGATCTTAAGGACAATGAATACAAGGCTGAGGAGTGTGGACTCTTTTATTATCTGGTTCATAAAAACCCACAATATGTAGATTGGTACCATGGAATTTCCATGATAAAATAAGTTGTTTTCCTGAGATGCTCATAGCTAAACTCAGCAACAGCCAATCATAATTGCAAGTACAGATTCTTACAACAATATGACACTGAACTAGGTATATGACAACTGTGTGGTATTAATAAAACTCGGAATTATGATTATTTTTTCTATATGTTTCACTTTACAAAGTAGAAGGTGGGAGCAGGAGGTGTTACTCTATTCCCGTTGATGAGTAAAATAGCTACACCTCTAGAATCAAAAAGATCTTCTTAGGGTGTCCTAGGTCATGATGCCTGTGTACATGCTCTCCCCCACCCAAGTCTAGAAGCATTCGGCACAATCCTGAAGCATCTCTTGCTTTTGTTTCAGAAAATCCATCAAGATGTCTCCTTAGAACTCACAATTTTCCTCCTCAATGTTTTCTTTGCCACTTTCATGTCCTTGTTCCAAAATGTGGAGATGACTGGATTCAAAAGTGGAGTAACAACAAAGTCAAGAATGGCCAAAAATGTATCCAATGACAAGGAAGGGAATTCCCAAACATACGCAAAGAAACATGGAGCAAAAAACAAAAACACCACAGTGATGTGAGCTGATAGTGTGGAGAAAGCCTTGGACAAACCAGAAGAGTGATGCCTCACAGTGACAAGGATAAAGATGTAGGAAATGATTAACAGGAAGAAGGTGCCCATGGAAATAAGCCCACTGTTAGCAGTGACCACATGCTCTACCCAGTTGCTGTCTGTGCAGGCAAGTTCTGCCACCCGAGGAAAGTCACAGTAAAAGCTATCAATCTTATTAGGGCCACAGAAGGGCAAGTTTACAATGCAAACAAACTGAGACACAGCATGGGTCACCCCAAACAGCCACTACAAAACAAATGTATGTTTTGTGGCTCATTATGGTCAAGTAATGGAGAGGTTTGCAGATGGCTGTGTATCTGTCATAAGCCATGGCTATGAGTAGGACCATCTCAGTTCCTCCCATGACATGGACAAAGAACATCTGTATCATACATCCTGGGAAATAAATAACCTTATATTCACTGAAAATGTCAGTGATCATCCTTGGAGCTGTGGTGGAAGATAGACCCAGGTCAATGAGAGAGAGGTTGGCCAGCAAGAAGTACATGGGGGAATGTAGGTGAGGGTCACAAACCACAGTGAACACAATGAAGAGGTTCCCCAACACAATTCCCACATAGAATGAAAAGAAAAATAAGAAGAAAAGAATCTTCATTTCCCAAGAAGCAGACAGTCCCAGCAACACAAATTCAGTTACCACCGAGTCATTTACTCCATCCATTGATACAATTGGCATCACAGACATTAGATGACCTGAGTGTAGAGAACAAGAAAAATATTAGTACTGTGGAAACTAAAAGTTGATCTCTATTTTGTCCCTAGATTGTAAGCATTGGAAAGGAAATATTGAGGGAGTCACAAGAGAAAAAGAAAAGTTCTTGGAAAACGTGATAAAAAAGGGAAAATTACAGTTGTTGGAGGTAAACAGGTACATTAATATACTTGGATCAGTCAAATTAATTGGGAAAACAACAAGGAATTTTGCCACAAAAAATTACTAAACTATTCATAATCTTTAATCTCTAAATATCACTATGAAGCCTACCCCCAAAAGAGATCGAGAAAGATAAGGGGGAAGGAGAGAAAGCAGGTAAGTGAAGAAAAGGCTAAATTGAGGTGGAAGGTCCTACCTCCTAATCCTTCTTCCTCAATTTCTCTGATGATAATGAGGTTTAAGAAAATTGTCAAAGCAGGTAAGTGGGGAAGAACTCTAGCTATGAATGATCTGTGACTAATGCTGTCATAATGAACAAAAACTTGATAATATGCATATATAAACCAGAATATCAAGGTTCCTTAAACTCACTTGAAGGAAAAAGGTAGTATATTTGGTGTCTCTGCTTACTCTGAAAACATCATCAGGATTATGACCCAGCCAAGAATTCTCCAGGTACTGAGATCCCCAGAAGGGTTGTTTATCTTTGCCACTTTGAGATACTTCTCAAATATAACCATTCTAAAAAAAAGAACAAGGGAGGGGCAATTAGAAAAAAAAATCATTTAATCCAAGTCCCTCATTTAATTAATGAGTAAACTGACTACAGAGGTGAGAATGAGCTATTTGACCAAAATCACAGGATAAGTTAGTTACATAACCAAAACTAGAATCCAGGTCTCAACCCATTCCTGATTTACTATAGAGTAAATCTATACAGTATCTAAGAGGATAAAGAAGAGGAGGTGGAAGAAGGAGGAGGAGAAAAAACAGGAGAATAAGGAGGAGGAGAAAGAGGAGATGGAGAGAGAAAAGAAGAAGAAGAAGAAGGAGAAGAAGAAGAAGAAGAAGAAGAAGAAGAAGAAGAAGAAGAAGAAGAAGAAGAAGAAGAAGAAGAAGAAGAAGAAGAAGAAGAAGAAGAAGACATTTTCTGAGGGCAGTTACTTGGGAAGTGGTATGATAGAGTAGAAAATATTTGTGGATTAATTTATGAAAGACCTAGGTTCTTGTATTGGCATTGTTGTAAGAGTATCCATTGAAAGAAATGGGAATATTTAGCCTAAAGAAGAGAAATGAGGATCAAGACAACTGTCTTTAATTATGTGGAGAAAAGGCCATGATGTGGAAGATGGATTAGACCCATATTATTTACCTCTATCAAAGAAATGAATATCCAATTAAGTTACCCTTTCACCTTGGGGTCCAAGAAGCAATCAGCCTTGGTAAGATTGGTATTACTGACATATATCCCAGTCTCTATGATAGCAACTAAACCAACAACAATAATGATTTATATTAAAATAGGACTTCACCATTCACAAAGTACTTTCCTCACAATTCATTAAGGTAAATAATAGCATTATCACTGATTTTACTGATGAGAAAACTGAATTCCCATTGAAATAATTCACCTAAGATCACAGAGTCAGAACTACAGTAGGCTATCCCACAAACTGAAGAAGGCTCCAAATATCTCCTTCTCCTAAAAGATTTCTTGATTTCTCATGTCTTTGACTTTCATTCATTCTTTACTTCCCTTTCTCTTACCCTTTCTCCCAAACCTTATTTTGTTTCAAAATTTACAAGCATTCCCTCTTGACCATCTCATTGCCATTGAAAGATAAAAGTCTTGATCACTCTCTTTGTTGTTCTGAAGACATCCCATTTTCCAGACATTGGCTTTCACCATCAAATATGCAGAAGAACAATTTTAAAACTAAAAAAGTAAAAACCATTGTTCCCAAGATTTGGTTGGAATTTCTTTTTTGCTCTCCCTTTACCAAAAAAAAAAAACAAAAAGAATCTCTTCTTATTACATGGTTTGTTTTTGGTCTAAAGTATGTAGAAATGGCTAAGAAGTAGACTTTGTAGTTTGGCCTCCAGAACAAAATTATACTGATATATGGATACAAATATACACACATTTATACATATATGTTGTACATATATATATATTTGATATGTAAATGTTCAAAGTAAAGGAAGCTAACAACCAATAAGGTCTATGTTAACTATAGTCAAATCATATCTAAGTTAAATGTTCACTTTTCAAAGCCACAATTTAGAAGGAACATTGAAAAGTCAGAACATCTCCAGTAGAGAGAAATCAGGGTAATGACATCATTTCCTAGTGAAGATTGGTAGAAGAAATTTATGTTTACCTTGGGAAGAAGAAGGCATAACAGTCATCAATTACTTAAAGGGTTATCTTGAGAGAAAAGAATTAAATTTGGTTCTACTTGGCTATAGAAAAAAGTATTGGAATTAATGGATAGATGCTAGACAGAAAAGCTTAACATGAGGAAAATCTTCCTAATTATTAGGGTGGCTCCACAATTGGATAAGCTATTTCTAGGGGGGAGAAAGGGAATTGCCCCCATGGCTAGCAGTCATTAATAAAGACTGCATGACCATTTCTTGGTGATATTGCAGACCAGGAAAATAAAACATTGTTGGAAGGGGGTGGAATATATGGGAAACAAAAATAGGAAGATTATTAGCTTAATGCCAAAAAAGGAATAACTATATGAAAAGAATATGATAGAATTTAAATCCTTCTCTTACTTAACAGTTTGGTCACAGGACAGGAGGAAGCATCATTGGGGTTGAAAAAAGCCCAAGAACGTTAAATGCCCTGCCTTGTCATTGTCCCTAAAGAAAAAATAACTATATGTCCACACTTCACTAAAAATGAAAACACTCTGCAGGTCCAAAATCTAGTGACCTATCATTGCTGGTGAAACCTCTAATACCCAACCCATAATTGTGTACTACTGGTATTTGTCTTGAAATCACACAGGTTTTCCCTATGGGAGAATCAATGGAAGGGTTGCTTGGCAATGAAACAGGAGGGAAGAGAGATGGGGCAGGGAAGTTATCCTTAAGCTTTAGGGGAAAATAACATCCTTGTTGATGTGAAATAATGACCTTCAGGGAGGAGTTTGGAGTTATTGAGATAAGGAAGGAAGAGTGTCTCTACAGATTGGCCTGATATTTGCTCCTTTGAGAGAGGGAAAAAAAGGTAAAAATAAAGTTGTATCAGAATTATGCCATGACCATAACTAAAGGAGGCAAGGCTGTTGATCCATGAAAGGAGTAAGATAACAGAAGCTATAGCTTTCATAACACCAGGCTCTTCTGCCATTCTGATGCACTTTACAAAAGAATGGAGTGCCAGGAGGAGGGGAGGAGGGTGATCCAATATACTGTTCTTTCAGAACTGATTGTGAAAAAGATAAGAGAGGTGAGGGTTTTGTTTATAACTTGATAGGTTTACCCATTTATCTGTTGGTTTCTCTGTGGTATGTGTGTTCCCAAAAAAGTTATGTGGACCAAGCTGTGCTGGAAATTGCACTGGGTCTTTGACACAAAGCAAACCAAAGGATTGAGGTGTGATATTTTTCTGTTTCACCAAATCTGAAGTAAACTATTTTTTAAAGCTTTGCATTTTGGTTAAAGACTAGTATAGACCAGTCCTAACTCAGAACAGTCAGATAGTTAAGGATCAAGATTGCAAGGTGACCTCGTAGACCATCTAACAGTTTACAAAAGTGAGTTTATTTGGGCATAGCATGGAATGGATATTTAGAAAGGATACAACATTAATTTAATTAGATGCAGAGGGAAGGATTTTGGTAGGGGTAGGGGTTTCCAGGGGTGGCAGGGAGTTGAAAAAGTTCAGTTTTCAACATATTATGTTTAAGATGTCTCTGGTATATCCAGTTTAAGATATCAATAGGCAGCTAGAGATTCAAGACTGTATTCCACAGAGAACACAGAGCTGGATAAATTTGTAGCTCCCCAAGGGCAGGGTTCCCATTACCTGTTTCACTTCTAATATTAACTACATTGTGTATTTGTGGAAAATCTATTTAAATTTTATGTAATCAAAATTGTCCGTTTTGTCTTCTTTTGTCTTCTCTATCCATCATTTGGTCATGAGTCAAACCACAGAATTTCTTTATTTAGCTGTCTTAACAATAATACCTCTTTCTCCCCTTTAGCCTTTTCCCTTCAGGACAGACTATGAGCAAGATTTTTCATCACGCTGCAAGGATTTCTGGCTGCTGAGCAGGACATCCAAGAGTAAATCCTAAAAGTTGTACAGAATTTAGAGAAGACAGTCTGAAAAATTTTGATACTGCTTCAAGAAGTTCATCAAAGGGGCTGGATTTCAAGAAGTTCCAAAGAAACGTCTGAAAGCTTGAAAACATTTTCGAACAGTAAAAAACAGAAACAGTTTTGACAGGAAGAGCAGTTACAAAAATACTTGGCATTGAACTAAATAAAGAAGATTTCGTTTTGATATTGAAGCTTATCTCTCTGGAGTGCTAACTCTTATTAGTGAATTGTCTGTGAGTTAACAATGTCACTGCAAGGCCCATCTTCTTCACAGCTCTAGATTCTGGCTTCCACCTTCTCAACTTAAAAAAATGATTAATTGAAAAAACTCTGTGATGGTCTGAAGTGTGCTATCAAGAAGGTAGAAGTGGTCTATGACTTCTTAGTTCAGCATCTCAATAAAGAAGCAATAATTGGGGTCGGCTAGGTGGCACAGTGAGTAAAGTGCTGGCCCGGGAGTCAGGAGGACCCGAGTGTTCACTTAATACCCACACAAAAAAACTAACTGTGTAACCTTGGGCAAGTTACTTAACCCCAATTGCCCTCCAAAGGGCTAAAAAAAAAAAAGAAGCAACAACTACTTGTACAGAGAAACAAGTTTCCTTGCTCTTAGCCTTGCTTCCTTCCAATGGTTGCCAGGGAAGATTAGAAGCTTTAATGTGCCTTTCCCATGGTAGTTTAGAAGCTACATATGCTAAAAAAAATTTCTATATTTTCTGACCAGTTAGGTGGTACGGGTATAAGAAATGAAACATATTTTAAGGAAAAAAAGGCTTCAGAAGGACATTTCTGTTGTTGTTTGCACTGAACTTATTCTATAATTCATTGTACTTCAGTGCTGTCAATATTAGTAGCTGCTAGCTTTGTCAATTATCATGACTTCCTTTAGATACTGTATTGAATACTTGATTGTCTTGCTGGTATGTTCTTCCTTCCACGATATTTCCTAGTCTTTACACATCCCAAAAGGCAGATTGGTCAAACCTGGCTCTGTCTGGTATGAACTTACAAACCAGCAATTTAAAAATCTGTAATCTTTTTTTAAATATATAAAGTATACTTCTGGTTAAATATTGCTTTTGTTAATTCAAGTGTTGCGAATTAATCAAGAGATGGAGACATTTTTCAATTTTTCTGATTTTTTTTAAATATGGAGATTTGATTTGCTTAATAAAGCTAAAAGTTATTTTTGGAGGTGGAGTGTATATTTGGACTTAAGTTTTTGATGGTGTTATATTTAACTCCTTTGAAAAGATGCTAAGTTCAGAGAAAAGATTGGTATTCAAAAATATATGAAGAGATAAAAGTTTAATATTCAAAAACCTATAATGTTACCAAAATGATTTACTCTGATAACTATTACCATAAAAACAATCTGCACTAGTCACATGTTATGTACATCTCTACTATATTTCTAGAAGTCAGTTAAATAGATTAGACTGGAAGTATGCAACCATCCATATGAGTTATTTTTTCAGAAATATCTTACATACCACATATTTATACTATATAAATGAGAATTCAACAGTTCATATTTTGCATAAAAGATATTACTTTCAATATTGTATTTGTGTGGCATGACAAATCCAAAATTAGATGGTTACCCAGGATTAGGCTTTAGTTTTATTAATTTTGGTACTTTATTTAATCTAGTCACTTTCTTTTTTTCCATCTTCCAGAAAGAACTAAATATAATTCCTATCTGTCATTCATAGATGTAATGTGTTACTAATATAGTAACTATGCTGTTTAGAGCTCATTAGAAAAAAAGATGCCACATTTTACCCTAGTAATGCATAGTAGTTATGAGTTTTAAACCTTAAGGTTAAATACCAGTCAGTTATTCTCTTTGTAACATAGAGCATACATCATCACCATAATTTAATTTCAGTGACTAAAAGATTTTGGCCTTCATGTAAAGGGAAGTAGAAATAATTAATCAAGTTGTAAAATAGAATAATTTACAAACTGTGTTGATAGCACATATAAATTAATTTATAAGCTATTGACAGTTGCGAATTTTACTAAATGAAAACACACGGGGAAAATTCAGGTACTGAAATGTGCCCAGACAGGTGAACCAAGTCATTTAAAAATAATATCGGTATCTTAGCTGAAAAGAAAAGACTTTCCTTGGATGATCTAAAGCAGATAGTGAAAAGAAAGGGGGAAATCAGGAGGATTTTGCTTTGTTTTGTTTCTTTAGTGTTAATTGTGCTCAAGAATATAAAAAGTTCTATGAGACAGGGCTGGGGTTATGATATTTAGTGGGGAAAAAATATCCAAACGGGGTAAGACAGATAAATTGGCTTGGGATAGGCATTTTCTTTTACTATTAAAATCAATTATTAGTTTGTTTTGAGAAACATTTTATTTTTATGTAAAAAGAAAGCCTCTCTCTCTCTCTCTCTCTCTCTCTCTCTCTCTCACTCTCTCTCCCTCCCTCTCTGTCTCTCCCTTTCTCTCTCTTTCTCAACAAGAAGGGTAGAATATTTGTGTACCTGTTTCACCTCCATTGTGAGTCCCTGCTTTACCCTGATCTGGGGAACAAATCTACATATATTCATAAATGAACCTCAGGTATATAGCTTCACTCAGGTAATGATTAATTCTATGAGGCTCCAGATATTAGCTTGATTAGTAGGTAGACGGAAGATGCTACAGCTAGACGCTATAATCTTGGCTAAACCAATCTCAGTTGCCCTTTCTTAGGTACCCAATCATAACTAGCAAATGGATGAGAGTGAAAAAATGTGCTGATAGGATACCTCTGGAGTCAGGGTCTGTTGTCATGGATATTCATCAGTCACTTCAGCTTGAAGCTGCATATATCTCTCCATGAGGAGTGTTTTCATTATGTACTGAGTCAACAAAAAACATCATTCCATGGAATGTTTGATCTTCTTGTCTAGAAGTAGCCATGATGAGCAGAAGCAACAGGCTACCATGAAGATAATGCATTTTGTGTATTTAGATTCATTACAAACAATAGAGAAATTGAGCGACAGTAATCCAAAATAAGACAACACATACCTTGACAGTTGGTTGCTTCAATGTGAAAGTGAACAAAGGGTAGGGTAAAAATTATATTGGAAAAAAAAATTTTGAGATTTTAAAAAGGCTATTACTCAGAAGAGGAAAAAGTATGTTGCTGTACAGAATGGATAGACAGACTTGTAATCAAACAAATTCTAGTTTAATCCATTCTCTTATCACCAATTAGCTGTGAGATCCTAGGTAAGTCTTAAGTTCCCTAAACATCAGCTTCCTCACTTGTAAAATGAAGGTTATTACCTTATACTTTTAGTATCTGGCTCCTAAGGTATTTGAGGCTCAAATGATTATAGAACTTTGCTTCAGTGAATTTTTTTTTGACTGTGAAGTACATTTTCTTGAATTCTAACTAAAATGATTTTTCTTGGGCAAAAGATTTTCAATTTTATGATATCAAAATTTTCTATTTTATCTTCTATGACTTCCTTAATTTCTTGTTAGTTATGAATTCTCCTACTCATAATAATTACATGACCTAAATGTTAAAAGTAGAAGAGATCCAGGTAAGATACATTTCACAGGTGGGGCTAGAGGGATGTCTTAATCAAACAAATATTTAGGTGAGATAACAAAAGATAAAATGGATCACTTCAATTACATTAAGTTGAAAAAACTTCAAATGAACAGAAATTGGATCAAGTGAATAGATCTATCATTTTCAAAATTCTGTAAAAGTGGGAGAATTGTCCTTCTTGTGTATTTTCATACCTCTCCCATTTTCTATGATCTTTCAAACATCACTGACAGTGACTCAGCAATCATATTTGACAGTTTTCCTTTTCAAAATAAATTTTATTGACATTTAGTTTTGTCATTGCCTAATTTTCCCCCTGTATCCCTCTTCCCATCTTCTCTCCCTGACAGCCATCCAACATAACAAAGAAACATTTTAAGAAAAATCAGGAAAACCCTACCAAAATTTTGAAAAATCTGAAAATATATGCAGTTCTATGGTTCTTCAAAGGCAAAAAGGAAGGTGAATATACATTTCCCTTCTTTGAACTTTATTCCTTTTAATTTTGCAAAAAAAAAATATTTGGTGGCAAAAAATTGGAAATTAAAGGGATGCCCATCAAATGGGAAATGGCTAAACAAGTTGTGGCATATGAATGTAATGGAATACTATTGTGCTATAAGAAATGAGGAGCAGACAGACTTAATATTTACCTGGAGAGACTTATACAAACATGCTCAGTGAGAAGAGCAGAACCAGGAGAAACTTGTACTCAATTACAGACACAACGCATGTGTGATGACCAACTTTGATAGACTGGACTCTTCTCAGCAATGCAAGGTTATAAGACAATTCCAAAAGACTCATGATGGAAGGAGAAGTCTACATTCGGAGAAAGAAGTAGAAAGAACAGAGTTTGAATGCAGACTGAATCAAATTACCTGCTCTCTTTCTTTTTCTTGTTTGATATTGTATCCTCTTTCCCACTGTTCATTCTATCGGTTACAGTCTTTCTTTACAACCTGACTAATGTCTAATGTGAAAGTATTTGCAGATCCTATATGTGATTGCATGCCGCCATGGAGGCGTGAGGGGAAGAAGGAGTGGGGGAGAAAATTTGAAACTCAAGGGATTGTTGAACTGAATCTTGTAAAATAAAAGTAAACAAACAAATCAATAAAGACAAAAAAAAGTTTGCAAAATTCATTTTTAATTTTTTTATGTTCTTTCCATTTCTCTAGTCATTAAATATATTGGTTTCTCCTCTTTCCTTACTCAATTTTCATCAGTTCATGTAAAGCTTTCCATACTTCACTGTAGTCGTTATATTTGTTGTTTCTTAAAGCACAATAATATTCCTTTGGACTTATAAACCAGAATTTGTTTAGTCATTCCATATTCAACAATCAGTTACAAGTTCTTTCAACACCCAACAATGTGATGACTTGAATCAAGGGAAGGTATGTACCCTCTATCTCAAAGCATGCGTTAGATATTCATTCCTAGTTCTGTCATTTTTGTTCTGTCATTTCTAATGCAAAAGTAATTCCCTTTGACAGCAACAGAAGCAAAATCTCTGCCATCTATATCATATCACTTATCATCCTATTCAAACCAAGTAGTGACCCTGTCACTTCTTTGATCCCTCACTTAAAAAGTAAAATTTTAATATCATTAGTTTTTTTTGTCAAACTATGCTGATACTTTTAACATTTCCTGACACTATTTTACAAAGTTAACCCATACTTTTGAATTCATCATCTGTTGCTTTCCCTTACCTCCATCTTCTGTACATATCTATTTTATACTTAATTTGGCTGGTGAATTCCCTATGCATCTACATTACTCTCTTCAGGTAACTCGGTTTTTCTTCCTTAGTGGAATCATTTCTCTTTCTGTCTTCAGAATGTTAATGTTGAGAGTTTGCCATCCCTCCTGAGCATATTTTCCTATAGGATTTTAGTCTTTGGGATCCTAGCTGGGGGTGTATGGGATGTCCAAGGAGAACTATCACCTCTGGTGTGAGGGCTTGCCAAGGCCTTTCCAAGGCTGCTCATCCATCTTTGGTGTCTACCTGGTACTCAGTTCTCAAGCTCCAAGAAGTGGTTTCAAAAAACTGTAGCATGCACAATGTATAAACCCCAGTAACCAACTTGACAGGTGGGCTTAAATCAGGTTGAGGGCAACTGACAGACCTCAAATCCATAGGTAAGTTAAGCCAAGCATATGAAGACTTCATCCAGTGGAATGGGCAGATGAGAATAATTTGTTCCAATGGCCATGAAGGTAGCTGAAGTAGGCACTTGTGGAATGCTCAGATCTTGGTCAGATATGGAAGACACCAAAGTCATTCACTGCATCTTGAGCTATCACAAGTCATCCTGACTTTGGTCTTGCCACTGGACTTTGATAACTCTGGAAGAGGGAGTAAGGCTAATAGCTTTGTTCAATTCTGCCTCCTTTAAATGCAATTCACACACAGGTAAACACATCGCCCATAATGTCACTGGTCCTCCTTGAAAATGAAGGACAAACAACAATCCTTCCTCTGAACTCCTGGAAATCTACTTTCCCAAAATCTAGAGTTTGTGTGAAATAATGTATATTCTTTTGTATCACAAATTCTAAGAAAGAGTGGTCACTTAATCTTAAGACTCCGAATAATTTCATCCCAACAAAGAGATCTTCTATATAAGTGAGAATCAGATATAGTATACCATTCCCCTTTGTTGGTTCTTCTGCCTTTTGAAGAAAAGTTTTTGGGGTTTTGTTTTGTTTTGGGTTTTGTTTTTTTTTAAAGACAGAGATTGCAAACAGAGAGAGTGGCAGAGAGAAATCCATAAACATTTGGGGGGGGGGAAGGAGATGGCGAGGGAGGGAGGGAGAGGGAGAGAGAGTACAAGCAAACTCCAGCAGCTTTCTGGACAACTGAATATTCTGGTATTTATTATATTATATAATATTATATAATTCTGGTAATTATTATATTTCTATGCCATGCTTGGGATGTTTCTCAAAGTTCTCATCAATTTCTTCTTTCTGTCTAGATGAAATGACAAAATGCTTTCTATTTCTTTGATCATTAATTATTACTGAAATACTCTTCACCACACTTTTCCCTCTACCTCACCATATCCTGGATTTCTCATTCAAAAGTACTTCCTTATTACAAAATGCCCCCATTTTCCTATGCTGATTCTTTTTAATAAGTATAAATTAATAATCCAAAATCTTCCCACCATGATTCAGTAATAGCTATGAAATCAATTTTGTCTTCTTGCAGTATAGCATATGCTGCTGGTGGATTCTTCCTGCTTGCCTGCTTGCGCAGTATTTATTGTTTCTCTTACGTGTAATACCCTATGTTAGAAATTAAGGGTAATTGCAAAGATGATGAAGCATGTTCTCTACCCTCTAGAATCTTTCAAACTGCTGTACCTGAGGATGGCCTTTTCTGTGACTCTTCTCTCCATATATTCACCCTATGTCAGAAAGCTCTTTGGTCTCTCATAAGAGACAACTTATTTCATATTCATTAATATATGTTCCTCAAAGGAGATACATGGTCTAGAATCTTGCACATAGTCATTTGAAGTAAGCATGGAATTTCCATGAAAAGTATTTATTCCATGAAAATTATTTTTAAAATATTTATTACCAAGTTCAGTACTGTCCAAATATAATCCTGTGCAAAGAGGGAGCCAATTTATGGCACTGGATACATAAAAAATAAATGGATGTCATCAATGCCAGAGCAGCTCAGGGTTATACTTCTCAACTCTGCAGAATTAAGGAGGAGGTAGAAGTTGAAGATATAACTCAAAGGTCACTTATAAATAAAAAAATAACCACAAATTTATAATATAGATGAATTTGTAATCAAATTTCTAGTGATCTAGAATATCATCCAATGGTTTAAGGGCTGATCAAAAAGATCCTGAAGCATCTTTTGATCATGATAAACATAATCCATCATGGAAATTCTGCAGAACCAACAATCCTTTTGGTTTGTCTCTTCACTGCCATCTTCATGTCCTTATTCCTAAATGTATATATGATTAGATTCAAGAGTGGAGTTATAAGAAAGTTAAAAATGAGCAAAAATTTATCCAAAGATAATGTGGGAACTTGCCACACATAGACAAAGAAACAAGGAACAAAAAACAAGAATACTACAGAGAGGTGAGCTGAGAGTGTGGAGACAGCCTTGGACAAACCAGCTGAAGAGTGATGTCTGACTGTAACTAGAATAATGATCTAGGAAGCGATTAGGAGGAAGAAGGTACCCATGGTGATAACTCCACTATTTAAAGTAACCCCATATACCACCCTGGAAGTATCTCTGCAAGCAAGTTTTGCAACCTGGGGAAAGTCACAATAAAAGCTTTCAAGCTTGTTAGGACCACAGAAGGGCAAATTTATAACAAAAACAAACAGACACAGAATGAAGTAACCCAATCATCCAGGCAACAACTGCAAAACGAATACATGCTTTGCAGTTCATAATAATCAGGTAATGAAGAGGCTTACAGATAGCCGCATATCTGTCATAGGCCATGGCTATCAACAAAACCAGCTCAGTTCCTCCTATGAAATGGATAAAAATCATCTGCATCATGCATCCTGGGAAGGAAATGACCTTACGCTCACTGAAAATGTCAAGAATCATCCTTGGGACTGTTGTAGATGATAGACCAAAGTCAGTAAGAGATAGGTTGGCCAGCAAGAAGTACATAGGGGAGTGAAGGTGAGAGTCAAAAATCACAGTGATCACAATGAAGAGGTTTCCCAGCACAATTCCCACATAGAATGAAAAGAAAAATAAAAAGAGGAAAATATTCATATCCCAAGAAGCTGAAAGTTCCAGCATTACAAATTCAGTTACCACAGAGTTATTTATACCATCCATTTTGAGAACTGGTATCACAGACACTGAAAGGACCTGAGGGTAGAGCAAAAAAAAAAAAAAGAAAGAAATTAGAAGTGTAGGGAATTAAATTGGTCATTGTATTTGTTCCATCAATGATTCTGGAAGACCCTAGGTAGGAAGCAGGAATTGTAGGAAATTTGAAAGCCCACACAATTAAGAAGGAAAAGTTGAGGAAACAGAATAAATTAAGTACTCAGGATCAGTAAGGAGTTGAGGAGTAGGAGAAGCAGAAAAGTTACGAAAAAAGATCAACAGGAATGCAAATGACTGAGCAGACAGAAGTAGGACATATAGTATTCTATAGCACAACAATATTCTGTCACAATCATATGCAACAACTTGTTTAGACATTCACCAACTAATGGGAATTCCTTCAGTTTCCAATTTTTGCCACCACAAAAAGAACTGCTATAAATGTTTTTGTAGATATATGTCCTTGCCCTTTTTTTTTTTTTTTTTAATCTCTTTGGTATATAGATTTAGTAGTAGTATTGCTGGGTCAAAGGGTATGCAGAATTAGATAACCCTTTCAGCATAGCCCCAAATTATTCTCCAGAATGGTGGGACACCACCAGAGGTGCATTAGTGTATTTATTTTTCCACATGCCCTCTAGCATTTATCACATTTTCCTTGTCTGTTATGTAAGCCAATCTGATAGGTGTGAGATGGTATCTCAGAATTGTTTCATTTGCATTTCTCTAAACAATAGTGGTTTAGAGGGTTTTTTTTTTAATGTTATTATTGACAGCTTTGATTTCTTCTGAAAACTGAACAGGCAATTTTCAAAAGAAATGCAACCTATCAATACAAATTGATATATAATATGTATATGTGTGTGTGTATATATATATAATATATATGACATGAATAGCTAGTAATTAGAAGAATGCAAATTAATGCAACTCTAAAGTTTCACTTCACACCTATCAACATGGCAAAGTTAACAAAAAGGAAGTAGAGTGAAAAATGCTGGAAGGGAATTACTATCCCATTGGTGAAGCTGTGAATTAGTGTAGCCATTCTAGAAAGGAATTTGGGACTATGATCAGAAAGTCACTAAACTGACATATCCTTTGACCTAGAACTACCACAACTAAACTTATATTCCCAAACTTGTATCCCCAGAGGGATCAAAAAAAGAGAAGGAGCTCATGTATATAAAAGTATTTATAAATTTCTTCTTACAGTAGCAAAGAACTGTAAGGGGATGTCAGTGAATTAATCTATAAACATTTGTTAAGTACCTCCTTTGTGCCAGGCACTGTGCCAATTAAGTCATTAAGGAATGGCTGAATAAAATATAGTATGTAAATGGAATACCATTATACCAAAAGAAAGGATAAAAAGGGTGGCTTCAAAGAAACCTGGGGAGACTTGCGGAATCTGAGAGTGAAGTAAACAAAAACTATTTATACAACAATATTGAAAGGACAAACTTATTTGAATAAATCAAGAACTCTCATCAATGCAATGACCAATCACTATCCCAGTGGACTGATAATGAAGTATACTAACCATCCTCTAATGGAGAAGTGATGAACTCCAAGTGCAAAAGGAAGGAAATATTTTAGACATGAACAATAAAGGAATTTGTTTTGCTTGACCTGGAATATGTGATATAAGGTTGTTTTCCTTGTTTTTCTTGTTTGTTTGTTTTAAGGGGTAGAGGTAAGAGGGAAAGATGTCTGTACCTATATATAAAAGTACATCTCTATACTTTTAAAGTATAAAAAGCAATAATTCTAAGGCCTAACATCCACCACCTGGTTGTGTGTGTGTGTGTGTGTGTGTGTGTATATATATATACATATATATATATATATATATATGTATGTATATATATACATATATATATATGTGTGTGTGTGTGTGTATATATATATACTTCTTTCGAACTAGGCATAGTAGTAAGAATTGCAAGTATCATCCAGGCTACCTATCCCATTCTACAAATGAGGAAACTGAGACCAAGAGAGGTTAAGTGGCTTGACCTAGGTGCTATAGGTAGTAACAAAACCACATTTTAAATCTAAGACAACAGACTCCAAATTTATTGCTGTTTCTTCAAATGGCAAAAAAAAAAAATTTTTCACCATAAATAAAACTGAACCGCTACCCTTACACAAAGGGCAGGAGAGTGGCTCGAGTTTCATGCCCTCACTAAAGATGGCGCGCCATGTCGTCGCGCAGTGGCTTACGGGCGCACACTGATTGGCTGGCTGCTGGGGAAGAGGCGGAACAGGAAGAGGTTTGTGCAGCGGCTTCCTGGCTATGGCGGCTGCGGGTGAGGGACAGAACGCGGGTGTCCCGGCCGGGACCTTGCGATCTTTGAGCACCCAGCTCGATGCGAGCATCGTTCAGCTGCTCCAGGAGCTTGAGGAGCTGGAAGGGAAGCGCGCGGCCCTGAACGCACGAGTGGAGGAGGGCTGGTTCTCCCTCTCCAAGACTCGCTATGCTATGGGTGCCAAGGCTGTCAGCCCCCTTCAGTATAGCTCCTCTATGGTTCCCTTCTTCCGAGTCTGCACGAGTGAGCCCGAGCCTGGTCGGCCTGAGTTCGAGGTGATTTTCACTGGACCTGAGTCCCCGAACGACGAGAAACCCAAGGACGCCCAAGGTGTGCGTGATTATGGGGAGCCAGAATCTGAGTCTCCAGTGCTCAGGAGGCGGCAGCAGCCTGAGGGCGCTTCTTTGCAGCCCAGCCCACCCACGCCTGCAGCCGCGACTTCTCCAGAGAGGGATCCCCTGACCTGGTTTGGGATCCTGGTGCCCCAGAGTCTGCGCCAGGCCCAGGGAAGTTTCCGGGCCGCTCTGCTGTTGGCGGGGGAGATTGCCGCGCTCCAGAGCCGAATCGAGTGGGGAAGAGCCCAGATTCAAACCCTGCTACAGGAAAAACAGAAACTGCTTCATCAGCCGAAGGTGGCATGAACACATTCTCTAAAGTTTAGAATCTAAATAAATTATTTCGTCTCTTATAAGATGACTGTCAAAAAAAAAAGTAAAAAATAAAACTTTTTTTTTCCTTTTCTGAAGAAAACGACACATTTCTTCTCCTTTCCAAAGTTCCTGCTGTAATAGTAAAGAATCATACATGAAATATGTTTTTTCAATTGTTAAGATTCAGAAGCATCAGGAAGTACACTACTAATGTGTAACCTTGGCAGAGTCGTAGCATCTGCCAATACATCGATTTTGCCAATGATTTTCTTAACCTAAAATATGTTTTTTGAAAACTCTGGTAATGCTTAATTTTTTAAAATTCCATGTCTGAATGTAAATGGGTGGGAGCAGGGAAGAACTGAGAGCAGAGGGAAACTAAACACGCAAAAGAGAAAAACCATATTACACATATCCAATTAGCAGGGATGAAATGAAACCTTTCTATGATTATAGATGCTTAGAATTTGAAAGTACCAGTTTTCAAGTAAACGGGTGGTACAAGAGCCATAGAATGCCTGCTAAGAAACCAGAGTTCCTTGAGTCTATAATGATCACACACACACACACACACACTATGAACTTATCTGTTACCAAAATATATATATGAAAGAAAATATCTATTAGGCTTATAATGACCAAGTTTGGATTGGATAAAAAGATGAGAAAATGTACCTCTGCCTAATTTGAAAGGGGAGGGGGAGTTCGATGTGTTTGGATCATCACATACCCTGTCGGATTGAGTTGTGTTGTTTAATTCTGCTGAACTACTTTTTTTCCTCTTCCATTTTGTCTCTGTTACAAAGGATGGTTATCTTGGGGGTGGGGGGAGAGAAGTGAGGGATCTATTCAGAAATGAAGATGATATAAAAACAAAACTTTTTAAGTTTTTAAATTTAAAAAATAAATATATTCTATAGCAAAAGTATCCTTATGAAAAGAATTCAGAGGGCCTCATGAGGATTTTTTCCATCCTCTACTTAAAAGGACTCATTACCACTGCCTTTTGGAGCCCCAAAATTTTTAGTTACTTTGAAAAAGAAAAATAGTGTCTTCTTAAAGATGAAATAATTCGTTTTGCTCACAAAACTCAAGAGCATGAAAAATGATGAATGTCTAATATTGGCAAAGTCACTACATCACTTTGTTACAGGTTATCTTATACTAAAATTTATTAGTAAAAACTCTTAGTAGTGCTTACTATACCTATGTTGTGTGTTTGTATATGAAGGGTAGCAGGGAGAAATGGTGATCAGAAAGAAGTTTACCAGACACTTCTAGAATAGAAAATCAAATATTAAGCTTACCTACCAGACCCAGAGCTTGAAAATTGCTACTACCAATAATGTAAATGTAATCCATTGATGATGACTTATAGTAATTTACTTTTTAAACCTTCCCAGACCAAAATACAGTCTTTGAAGAGAGTTTAAGAGACTTAAGCCACTAAAATGTCTAAGGACTAAGCAGAGTGCAAAGGACAAAAAAATCCACGGGGAAGGAAAGAGATGTTTTTAAAAACCGTCAGAAACAGAGAAAAAAAGGATGAGCTTTGTTTGGTGGGAGTTTTTTGTAAATTGAAAGTGCCAGAAAAATGATCCAGGGGTTAGCTAGTAGCAAGAGGGTCATAGAGTACCCATCCAGTCTGAACCAGGGTTTTTTCAAACAGTTCACATTAACTCTTGTGTATCACAAGTATGTCTGCTGTGCATGATGATGTCCTGGGATTTCATTAACCTTTTGTGAAATTTAAATCTAATGAAGAGGGAGAATGAAAAGTTCCCACCAAGTAGTGTTCTGTTTGGTGTAAGGAAGGGTGAGTGATGGATGGCTGCATGGAAACTAATATAAGTCCTTGTATATTCCAGAAATTTGAAGGGTTAAGGAATAACTGAAAATATTAATAAGCAAATTATTAAAGGTACCACTTAGCCCTCATGAAAAATTTTCCTTCACCCATCGCGCTTTCTATATTCCATTTCTTAAATAATTTCAGAAGATGAAAGTCAAACAACTATATTTTAGGAAGAACACGGAAAAGATATGAGCAAAAAAATAGGAAAGATGTTCCATCTACTAATACCTGTTCTACATAATCTTCTGTTCCTTTGAGACAATTGGGTTTAAAAAAATAAGGCTAGAGAAATTGGTAAGAGAAGGGTTCCACTCATTCTGTTGTTATGGAGGATAATCTGAGATCATGACGCTGAGGGAATTTTTAAAAAGCAAAAGAATTTCCAGACCTCAATTAAGGGAGGAAGAGAAGGCATATTAGGCTCCTCTGTTTACTCAGAAAATGTCATATTTAGTAGCATGTCTCCCAGGTGTAAATTTTTGCCTGTATAAGGGTGGGGAACCTGGGGCCTCGAAACCACACGTGGCCCTTTAGGTCCTCAAGTGCAGCCCTTTGAATCCAAACTTCACAGAACAAATCCCCTTAATAAAGGATTTGTTCTGTAAAACGTGAACTCCATCAACAGACCTCACCCAAGGACCTAGAAGGCCATATGTGGCCTTCAGGCCCCAGGTTCTCCACCCCTGAATATTGACTTGGGAAAGCAAATTCTACAAACAAGAAATAGAGATATAGCGGGTCAGAGTCAAGATGGCAGAGTAGAAACAGGACCTCCTAGCAGCTTCGGGTTCCACCACCTCCAATTCATGTAAAAGGGGACTCTAAACACACATTGGAGCTACAGAACCGACAAAATGACACAGAGAAGCTAACCTCCTCCTGAGAACAGCCCAGCAGGCTGTAAGCAAGTGGGCAGCACAGCACTCTGGGAGCTGATCCCAGCTCCCCACTGAGGTTTTAGCCCCAGGGCGGGCCTGACCAGCCACCCACTGGAGGGACTCCAGATGACCAGCAGCTCTGGAAGTCCAGAATTATCAACACATAGATGCTAAGGACAAAGTGAGAGGTCAGTGCAGTGAGGAATTTGGAACCCAGTAGTTGGGAGTGCTTCGGCTTTTGCCACTGAGGGCTGTGGCCCAGCAGCTTCAGCTCCTGGCCCGAAGAGTGTAGAGGGACCAAGCGACCAATCTGACTGGTAATCGCTCTTGCTTGAACCTGCTTGGATCTAGACTGCAGTCTAGGGTGGAGGTTCTGGAGTGTGTGACCAGCTTGGAAGAGCTTGTGGAGGCTTCAGAGAGGGCACCCAACTAATACCTCAGGCAGCTGAGAAAACCCCAGCATTTAGTACGAAGGTCCCCTGTCTGGTAGCAGAGTCCTACTGTGGCAAAAAGCCCAGGGGTCAAGTGACTGAGTGGCGACATGACCAGGCAAAGGAAGCAAACCAAGCAGAGCAATCCAACATTACACTCCTATTTGGGGGACAAAAAGGATCAAAGCATGAAACAGGAGGAAGACAGTGAAGTCAGAACTCCTGCACCGAAAGCTTCAAATGAAAATACAAGCTGGTTACAGGCCATAGAGGACCTTAAGAAGCAGATGAGAGAAGTGGAGGGCAAATTGGGAAGAGAAATGAGAACGATGCAATAAAATTATGAAATGAGAGTCAGCAGCCTGACTGAGGAAAATAACACCTTAAAAACAGACTAACTCAAATGGCAAAAGAGGCTCAAAAAGGCAATGAGGAGAAGAATGCCTTAAAAAGCCAAATTTTCCAAATGGAAAAAGAATCTCAAAAGCTCACTGAAGAGAATCATTCCTTCACCATTAAATTGGAGCAAATGGAAGCTAATGACTTTATGAGAAATCAAGATGCTGTTAAACAGATCCAAATATATGAAAGAATAGAAGGCAATGTGAAATATCTCACTGGAAAAACCACTGACTTGGAAAATAGATCCAGGAGAGATAATTTTAAAATTATTGTACTACTTGAAAGCCAGGATCAAAGAAAGAACCTAGAAATCACCCTCCAAGAAATTCTCAAGGAAAACTGCCCTGATGTTTTAGAATCAGAGGGCAAAATAGAGGTTGAAAGAATCCACCAATCACCCCTGAAAAAGAACCCAAAAAGAAAAGTCCTAGGAATATAATAGCCAGGTTGCGAAATTTCCAGATAAAGGAGAGCATATTACAAGCAGCCAGGAAGAAACAATTTGAATATTGTGGAAACAAAATCAGGATAACTCAGGATCTGGCAGCTTCTACACTGAGGGTCAAAGGGCTAGGAATGTGATATTCTGCAGGTCAAAGGAGCTGGGATTAAAACCAAGAATCACCTACCCAGCAAAACTGAGTATCATGTTTCAGGAGAAAATATGGTCATTCAGTGGAATAGAGGACTTTCAAGCATTCTTGCTGAAAAAAAAAACAAAGTTGAATAGAAAATTTGACATTCAGATACAAGAAGCATGAGAAGGTAAACAGGGAAAAGAAATCATAAGGAACTTATCAAAGTTGAGCTATTAACATTCCCACATGGAAAAAATGATGATTATAACTGATGAAACTTTTCTCAATATGAAAATAGTTGAAGGGAATACATATATGTATCAGAGGGTACACGGGCATATGAATACATATGTGAATGTCTGTATATATGTTTACAGGTATACATAGAGGGCACGGGACCAATTTGATAGGAAGGGATAATACTTAAAGCGGGAAATCAAGAGGTGAGAGAGGAATATAATGAGAGGAGATGGGGAGAGACAGAATGGGGTAAACTATCTCATATAAAAGAGGCAAGGGAAAATGGTTATAATGGAGGGGAAGAATAGGAAGGCAAAAGGGAATGGGTCAACCTTATTCTCACTGAATTTGGCTAGGGAAGGAATAACATACACACTAAATAAGGTATCTCACCCTACAAGAGAGAAGGGGGGATGGGGATGAGAGGGGGCATGATGGAAGGGAGGGCAGGCTGGGGGGGGAGGGAAGTTGGAAGCACCCACTTTTGAAAAGGGACAGGATCAAAGTAGAGAATAGAACAAGTGGGAGGTGGGATAGGAGGGAGGGAAATACAGTCAGTCTTTTACAATATATCTACTATGGTAATGTTTTCCATTAGCGACACATGTACAACCTATACTGAATTGCTTATCTTCCCAGTAAGGCTGAGTGACAAGGGAGGAAGGGAATGAATCTGGAATTCAAAGTTTTAAAATAATATGTTTAAATATATATATGTATATGTGCTATTATTAATACTATTTTACATGTAATTGGGAAATAAGTTATACAGGCACTGGGGCATAGACATCCACCTGCCCTACTGGAAAAGTCAAAGGGGGTATGGGAGAAGATATGGGAGAAAGCAGATTGGAGGAGGGGATAGATATCCTGTGGGACTGCTATTTTGGGGTGGTGGATAGGGGGAAAATGGGGAGAAAATCTGTAACTCAAAATCTGTCAGAAATGGATGATGTGAATCAGAAGTTAATAAAGCATTTGAAAATTAAAAAAAAGAAATAGAGATATACACTTTATTAGAAAAAAGGAAAGAAATCAGAACCACAGACCTTGATCTGAAGGAATCTGGTAATATTATTTAGGCTAACCTCTTTATTTAATAAATGGAAAAGCTGGGTTAATTTCCCCAGATCACACTTCAAGTCATTCACAAACTGCAACTAGGACTTGGGTCTGTCTTCCACCACTAGAACCCCAGTCTCTTAATTTTCAATCTAGCCTTCTTTTACAACGGAATATTATCATTTTCTGTGAAAGTAAGAGTATCTAATGAAGCTGCCCCTTCTCATAGGTGTGAAGAGCCATCAGCTTTGATAAAGTTGGCTCTAATCTAGCTTTTCAACTCGTGTCTGTAGTCTTAGCAAATTGTTGCCACATTACACTTTGTGCCACATTCCCCACACTTGTAAAATGGGAGCCTTGTACTACATGTTGTCCAAGGTCCATTTCAACTCCATATCTATGATTCTATTAATATAAATCTGGTGTGTGCCCCAGAATTTAGATGACAACAATCTAAGATAACAATAATAGTGTATTTGCACTTACCTATCACATTGCAATTTATGAAGCACTTTTCCAAAATCCTTTGGGGTATGCAGTATTATTATTCTCATTTTTTAAAGAGAAATTCAGTTTTAATTTCTAAGTAACTTGCCCAAGGTCACACACTCAAAACACAAAATCAGATTTTCTAAATGGAAGACAAGTGAACTTTACACAATGGTTCCTCCCTTCAGGAAGGACCTGATATCTATAGAACTGGATTCTTATGTCTGTCTTCTTTCACTCACCCTTTCTATCCCCCTTTCTCCTAAGTCCACTTTAAGGAACTTCCCTTTCAGAATTGGCCAATATTCCTTCCTGCTCACCTATTGTCATTGATCCTTAAAAGCTGCTCATCACTTTTCCTCTACCTCTGGAGGCATACCAACAAACAGATGCTGGATGCCACCATTAATCATGCAGATGAACAAGAATGTAGCTGAGGAGGTAAACATTGTAGGTTTCCAGGATTAAAGAAATAAGAAGCAGGAGGGAGTAAGACAAAATGGAAAGAACAAGAATAACAAAACAGCCTTGTATAATTACAGTGACCCAGCTGGAGATTCTCCTGGTCCCTGCCCAAAGCAGAACAAACCTGCTTCTCATAAAATTTTCCAAGGACTAATAGAGGTAGGAATGGCAAAAACACTCAGTCATTCGATTTGCCATATGAGAAACTTGAACTTACAGAGTACAAGGTGTTGGCAGTGAATAAAGCACTGGCCCTGGAGTCAGGAGGACCTGAGTTCAAATCCAACCTCAGACAGTTAACATAAAAACTAGCCATTTGACCTTGGGCAAGTCACTTAACCCCAATTACCTTATCTTCCCCCCTCCAAAAAGCAAAAAATAAATAAATAAATAAAAATCAGAGAGAGTACGAAAATAGCTGAGAGATATAAAGAATAAGACTAAAATATCAATCCACCAAAGGTGGAAATATTCAAAATAAGCTAAGTGACCTAAGTCATACTTGGGTTTGATGTAGTTAAATCTCATCTTATGTATCGGGTACAGTTCTAACTGAATCATTTTCAGAACAGACATTAATCAGATAGACTGCCTCTTATGGATGGCAACCAGGGAATGAGGGGATTGAGGAAACTTGAGATATTTAGCTCAGCAAAGATAAGACTTAATAGTCTTAAAATATTTGTAGGGTTATTATGTGAGACAGGGATTATACCAGCTTCACTGCGGAAGGTAGGACTAGGACTTATGGATATGAAAAAGGTGTTAATGTTGATTACTTTGATTCATCTTAGTTTGAAAGATTGTTTCCTTTGCTTAAGAAGAGCTAAGCCATCATAAATATTCATTTAAGCCTAAATTACCTATAGATTTAAAAAATTAATATTTTAACAAGATTTAATATACTTTTAGTAATATAGTTGGTGGAACTGTGAACTGATTACACCATCTTGGAGAGTGATCTGGAATTATGCCTGAAGAGTTATTAAACTACCTACTGGGGCAAGGAACCTATAGCCATGAGGCCACATGTGGTTCTCTAGGTCCTCAAGGTCAGCCCTTTGACTGAATCCAAACTTCACAGAACAAATCTCTTTAAACAAAAAATTAATTTGTTCTGTAAAACTTAGACTTAGTCAAAAGGTGGCACCCAGGGACCCAGAAGGCCACATGTGGCCTAGAGGCCACAGGCTCCCCACCCCTGGTACTACCCTTTGACCCAGCAACATTAGCATTAGGTCTATTTTCAAAGATGACTAGGGAAAAAGGAAAACAACCTATATGTTCTAAAAGATTTATAGCAGCTCTCTTTGTGGTAGCAAAGAACTGGATACTGCAGAGATGCCCATCAATTGGGGAGTGACTGAATAGGTTGTGGTATTGATCATAATGGAATGATACTATGCTGTAAGAAATGATTAGTACATTGATTTTTGAAAAACATGAATAGACTTGCATGAAATAATGAAGGATGAAATGAGCAGAACCAAGAGATCATTGTATATAATAACAGAATATTATTTTAAGAACAACTTTGAGTGGGTGTCATTTTGACTATTATAGATACCCAAATTAAGTACAAAGAATCTATGAAGAAAGATGCTATTTACCTCCAGAGAAAGAACTGATAAATAGAAGTATATATAGATTGATTTTACATATATACATACTTGTGTCTCATAGTAGCCAGCTTTGCGGGAAGCAGGGGAAGGAAGGGAAGAAACAAAAAAGGAAAAAAAAGGTTATCTCTTAATTTTATTGCATATTTAAAACGAATAGCAAGTTGTACATAATAGATTTGCAATTTCATGTGCAATCATAATTTTTTCTACTATATTATGGAAGTGCTTGTTTTATTTCACAAATTAAGAATAAAATAATTTTAGAAAAATCAATAGTAGATAAGTTGGACTAGGAAATATATCTTTATAGAAATAAAATAATATAATAATGGAATTAAACTTAGATAAACTTAGACTCTTTACTAAAGGTCAGACTGCCTTTTTTCAAGCTCTTGGAGGGTGGGGAGTTGACTCAGCTCACCACAAGTTCCTCTTTTAATAAGTTAGTTCTTTTTCAGTGAGCATCTTAGACCCAGAGCATAAATCCTTGAAGGATTATGGAAGGAGACTTCTCAAAAAAATTTACAGAATGATAGACAAGAGTTCTAAGCCAATGAAATATTGAATCTAGCAGTTATCCCACTCTAAAAACATCCTGTTTCACCCGTGACAGGCCCAACAGTCGAATATTACAAATATAAGTACTCTGTAAATCCTATGAATCAGCCTGATGAATATATTTCCTTTTTTCGTTGTTATAAAGATTAGCTTTGTAAACCCATGTAACTATCAGTAATCACTGAGGGATTAGTTGATCTGATTTAGTGGTAACTTTCTGGCCTTGCTCTTAAATCATTTTTCCCAGAAGTAAAAAGCCTCAGAAATTTTTTTTCTTTTTGATATAAATTCATCAGGTAGATGTTACAGAGGCATGAATTTGTTCAACATAAAGAAAATCCTCCTTAAGATTAATACTGCTATTCAAACCAATATTTCTATCTCGAATTCCTTTCCTGAACTCCATTCCTATATTACAAAGTGCTTGATAGATATCTTCAGTTAAATTTCTTATAGGCATGTCAAGCTCACCATACCCAAAACAGAACTTACCTGTATTTTCCCAAAAATCTATCTCTCCTTCAAACTTCCCAATGTCTGTGGAGGGCACCATCATGCTACCAGTCACCCAGGTCTGCAACCTCGGCTCTATCTTTTATTCTTCTTCTGTCCTTTCTTTCCTATACCCAGTCAGTTGCCAAATGTTCTTGCTCCTTCATAGCATCTTCATAACAACTTTTGCATCTATTCCCTTCTCTCCACTCCCATAGCCTCTGCCCGGGCTCAATCCCAGATTATTTCTCACTATTGCACTCAGTTCCTAATTGGTCTCTCTGCATCCAGTCTCTTTCCTCTTCCATCTTCCACATTGCTACCAAATTATTATTCCTAAAACAGAATTGACTCTATTACACTCCTGTTCAAACATCTTTAATGCTTGCCTATTGCTCTATGGTAGTCTTTGTGTCCAGAGTGATAGCACAGGACCCTTACTCATAGTTGGAATTTAAAATAATGTTAGTGAAATTAATTGAGTTGCCTCCAGGAGTGTTGAGTTCCCTAGCACTGGAAGTGGAAAATTTGAGACTGTATGGACATTTGTTGGTGATGCTTTGGATAGGAGTTGAACATGTGATTTAATATTCATCTAACTTTATGGTCATTGGGAAGAGTCTGATTTTCCAAGTCATGATGCAGTAAAATGATAGTAGATCTCAAATGGAATAGATACAGAAACATACCAAGGAAAGATGAGGGAAAATGAGAGGCATAAATTGAAATGCAGCTGTAATGACAAAAAGAACATCTATGAAATGCTATGATAGAATTTAAAATAATCTTACTTACATACCAGTTCTGACACAGGATATGAGACAGGATCAGGCCTCAGAGAAAGTCAGGGTATTTAACTGTACCTCCTATAATCACTTTTCAAGATAATGAACTACATAAAGTTCTTCCCCACTAAGGAAAATAGTTAATTTCCTGAATGTTTGTGGTCTATGCTACTGAGATCCAACTCATGATTGGCTTTACCCTGGTAGTTGTGTTTTAGAGGCACACTGCATTTCCCTAAGGATAAAGACTTGAAAAATTTATCTGGCACAATAAGAGAGAGAGGGTAGAGGAGATGCAGAGAACTATTTCTAATGTACTGGAGAATATAAGGTTCTGGTTTATGTAAAATAATGCTACAGAAGCATAAACCTTTTCGGAATGATAGAGATGGTGAAAAAAAAAGTATCCACAGAATTGACAGATAAATACTGCCTTGCGGTAAAAAAGAAGAATTTAAATAAAAGTCAGTGCCAGTGTAACCAAGATCTAAGTAAGGAAGTAACTACCATGTAAGTAAACATCAAGTTAGGGAAGCAAGGTGGTTGACTTGTGGGACAGGAAGGTAGTAGCATATGCTTTATAAAGGAGTCAAGTTCTTCTTCCACTCTGATATAGCATATAAAAGCAAGAAGAGTAAATCACTGAGTTGGTGTTTTGCTATAGGCCAAGCTGATAGTCTGTGGTTTCAAAACTATTTGTAATTAAGAGAGAGATGAAAAACATATGTGGAATCACTGGCTTCAGGAATCTTATTCCTACCAATATACCTCTATTTCCCCCTTTTACAAGTTGTATGTATCCTTGGTGATATTCTTTGCACCAGACTGTGCTAAAAGCTGCCCAACTCTTTTACACATATCAAAAGTTTGTGTGGTGATGCCTCTGTGTCACCAAGTCAGCAAGAATTACTTAATAAAACTTTCTGAGAAAACCTGGGAAGAGCTTTATGAACTGATACAAAATTAAGTGAGAAAGAACCAGGAGAACAATCTATATAATAACAGCAATATGGTAAAGATAATCAATTTTGAAAGATTTAGTAACTCTGGACAATAAAGTGACTCACAACAATTCCAAAGGACTTGTGACTAAACATGTTACCTCCCTCTAGACAGAGAACTGATGGACTCAGGTTGCAAATTGAAGCATATTTTTTCTCTTCCTTTTTTCTTGCTTTTTTCCCAGAACACAGTTAATGCAGAAATGAGTATTGCATAAATATATATATATGTTTATATATATATATATAGGTTTTGTTTTCCTTGCCTTCTCATTCAGAGATAGAGGGAGGAGGAGAAAGAATTTGGAACTTAAAAAAAAGAATAAAAGAAGTCTATATGCTTTAAATAAAAAATCTAAATCCTTTTCTATTTTCTGATACACATCTGTGTGAATGTGTCAGATTCATTAAATCCTAGCACATCATTTAACTGCTATTAACAATAAACAAATCAGCCTCCTAAATGCTTTTAGAAACAATTCCCTAGAAATGTCTAGCCCTACTTCCTCACTTTAGAATTTAGGGAAGGATAATCTGTGTCCCTGAGAACTATAGATCTAATGTCTTCCTTATGGTGACAGGTAAGAAACTAAAAATGTGATTTGGAATTTGAGACTTGTAAAAAAGAAAGAAGAGAAAGAACTGAGTTCTTGGTAGTAGAAAATAGTAGTAGCTACTAGGTAGTAGAAAACTCCAGATCAATGTGTAAAGAAAGTAATAAAACTTAAAATGAAAAAAAAAATTCCTAGTAGACTTTAGGTTCCATAACATTAGGAATCATTATCTCATATATAAACTTTGGATTCACAAGCATATATGATATGGTATTGTGTAAACCATAAGGACTAAATAAATGGTGATTTTGAAGATTTTCAAAACTATTCAGACTTAGTTGGACAGTTCTATGATTGAAACATTTGTGAATAACAGAGAGGGCCACTTTAAACATTCTTTACACTTGAAGTAACCCTAGAAATGTCCCATTTTTATTTGAGATCCAAAGAGAAAGGGAACATAGGAGAAATCATTTGTTGCTTTGAATAAAGGCACAAAATATAAAGTTCATATTCCAGGGAACTGGATCTAGTCCTTCCTAAGCATGGATCACCCTGCCCAGATTCAGCTCTCCTCCCTGCCCTTTCCTTGAATTCCTCCCTATTTTCCTTAGCTGAGAATAGTTGCCATTCTTCCCATTTCATAAGACTCCTAGATGTAAGGAATCCTGACTGAGAAAAGTGCAGTATCTTATAGATTTCAAATTGTAGTAACATATATTATCTCATTTTATCCTCATAATAACTTCAAAGTATTGCAAAATAAAAATTATTTTCTTTATGTACTGAATGTGAACAAGGAGAAATCACCACAGGACTTGATTCCTCACAACGCTTAGGAATAAGAAACTATTGTGCATTGAGAGGAATTCTCTTGACTACATTTTCTAAATAGCCACGAAGTCCTGACATCACCAAGCAAGGACTGGTGTTAAGAGTATTCTGAAAAATCTCTGCATTTTAAAAAAGGGAATGAGAACCACTGGTCCATTCGAGATGGGAGGCAAGTAACAAAGCTGGGGAAGCAAGTGAAAGGACAAAACCATCAAGGACAGTTCTGAATTGGAGACACAGATACTCTGTTCAAAATAGACCTTGGCCATTTCCCAAGGACGGAAAAATTCTTTAAACGAGAGGAAGACAGTGAAACAGACTGACCAAAAAGAGATCTTTCATGAACTTGAGCATGCCTTAGTTTGACACAATTCTTCTGAGCATGTGCAGGAATTCTATAGCTATTAGGTTCACTTCCATCAATTACCTGCTGAGAAGGATCTGAGAATTCATACAAAAAGCTGTGGGAGAGGGGAGGGGAGGGGCTAATGTCAGAGGGAGGGGAAGGGAAAGAGTGAGGAGACTCAAGTTTCCCTCTCCTGGCTAGGATTGGAGGAAGACATGCTGTAAATCTCTTCATGGGGGCAAATGCCTTGGAACCTTCCCACTTAGGCCAACCTATAGCAGGTGAATACAGAAGGCCTCCATTTGTTGCCTGTGTTCTTTGCTGCTTTCAGATGAAGGAGAATTTGAGTTGGCTATAAACTTGTTACCTTTATAAAGTCAGAAGAGCAGTGTGACAGGAGTAATGTATACTAGAATTTTCTGCCAGTATCTCCCTGTCTCTGTCTCTCTGTCTCTGTCTCTGTTTCTCTCTCTCTCTCTGTCTGTCTCTGTCTCTCTCTCTCTCTGTCTCTCTGTCTCTCTCTCTGTGTCTCTCTGTCTCTGTCTCTGTCTCTCTCTCTCTGTCTCTCTCTCTGTCTCTCTCTCTCTCTCTCTGTCTCTCTCTCTCTCTGTCTCTCTCTCTCTCTTTCTCTCTCTCTGTCTCTCTCTCTCTCTTTCACTTTCTCTTTCATTCTACTCTCTCAATCCTCCCCCAAATGGGGGTTGGGAGGGTGGCAAATTGTAGAATTAGGGAGATTTGGCCATGTTTGGCAGCAGGGAAGCAGCCAGAAGACAAGGAGAAATTGAAGATTAGTGAAAGAATGAAGATAAGAGGGGAAATCTGATGGAGATAAGAAAGAACAGTATCTCTTGCTCATAAGTGAAGAAAGAATCAATGTAGAAGGCATCTGAGTGATGTGAGTTAAGTAAAAGATAAGGAGTTTTCTCTGAATGTCCTCAGTTTTCTGTGAAATGAGCCAAGCTTCTTAACTGAGAGAGTGAAGTAGGATATTTGAGGATGGATAAGAAGGGATCTTTTTAATTCTTTCCCCTCCCCTTTACTTAACAGGATCCATTAAATGAGATCAAATTTTCCCCACAGTTTTTGTCAAATAATGGGTCCTTATTCCAGTAACTGGAGTATTTGTGTTTATTAAATATTGGGATATTGAACGTATTTGCTTCGGAGTGTTGTATACCTAATCTGTCCCCACTGATCTATCTTTCTTAACCAGTGCTAAATTATTTTAATAACCGCTTTGTAGTATAGTTTGAGAGTTGGGACTCAGGACTCCTTTATTCCCATTTTTTTTTCTTAAGACTTGACCTTTTTTTCACCATGTGAATTTCATTATTATTTTTCTAGTTCTATAAAATAATCCTTTGCTAGTTAGATTGGTATGGCATCGAATAAGTAAAATTATTTAGAACAATATTGTCTTTTTATCATATTGCTCATCCTGTCTTCAAGGAATTTTTTTACAATTTATATCCATCTTTATTTTTATAAATTATTATTTGTAGTTGTATCTGCATAGTTCTTTCATATATATTGGAGAGTAGAATCCAAAATATTTTATTTTCTGTAGTAATTTTAAATAGTATTCCTCTTTCTATCTCTTCTTTTTTTTTTTTTCATCTGAATACTTTATTGTATTCTTGCCAGTGTACAAAACAGAAATGGATAAAAATTCGGAGAGGTAGATGAGAAAGTCTGACACAAGTTGAAATTTGGATGATTAACTTGGCACATTGTTTACACACATATAGATTAAACTTGTGTGCAGGCTTCAGAATTCTCTCCCCTTTGAATAGTCACAATTCACATCACAGAACATCAAGTCATGTCACAGATCCACATATGAAGATGGATTCGGAGATCCTTCCCAAGTAGCTTAAGATTATCTTGCTACAGGAATGAACAGGCTTTCTGAGGCCAGAAAGGATTAGTACTGGAAGATACCCCAGTCAGCAGGGGATCATTTTGGACATTTTGGAGGCAAAATTGTTTCAGATCAGCAGCAGCTTGAGAAACCTTCACGCGGTGGAGCCCGGCCTCGAGCCAGAGCTGCTGCACCACCTTCCTCATGGCGACGACGTTGTAGCTGCTGGACATGGCGCAAGGAGCCGGGGTCCGCGGTCGGTGGTTGGTGGTGGGTGGTGGGAGGTGGGTGGTCGGGCAGACGTTTACTCGCTCCCTGGCTCGCTGGGTCTGGCCTCTTTCTATCTCTTCTTGCGGGCTTTTATTCAATATGACATGTTCTTAATAAAATACTTTTTAATTAGACATGAAATAGGAATCTGGAAAATCAATGACAAATAAGGTATCTATCTCGTATAAGTTAAATTGTCAGAATGATCAAGTGATACAATTTTGCTATGTTCCAAAGTAGAAAGGTAGGAAATAAAGTTACAATCCTTTTTTTAATAACTGAGAACAAAAATAAAAATACAAAAATCAGACAACTTATTCCCAACTGCACAGTTTGTTGTTTTTCTTTTGCTTTTTGGAGGGCAATTGGGGTTAAGTAACTTGCCCGAGGTCACATGGCTAGTGTGTGTGTGTGTGTGTGTGTGTGTGTGTGTGTGTGTTAAGTGTCTGAGGCCCAATCTGAACTCAGGTCCTCCTGACTCCAGGGCCAGCGCTCTACTCACTGTGCCACCTAGCCAACCTGCACCAAGTTCTTTTAAAGGCTAATAATGAAATTTCAGTGAAGTCACTTCCTTTCATACTTTCTAGTATTTTGTGCCCAGACCTACACTTGGATGGGGTAGTTGGAAGTAAAGACATGGACAAGTCCAGAAAGGGTTTTTAAATTAAGGAATAAACTCCACTAGCACCCTATTGTCTCTGGGACCAGGTACAAATGCCTCTTTTTGGCATTCAAAGCTCTTAACAGTCTGACCCCTTCAATCTTTCCAACTTTCTTAAAAGTTGTTTTCTTTCATGTATTTGATAATCATTTCCATTTGCTCTCGTTGAGTTATTTTCAATTGTGTCCAACACTTTGTAACCCCATTTGGGTTTTGTTTTGTTTTGTTTTTTACAAAGATACTGAGTGATTTGCCATTTCCTTTTCTAGCTCATTTTGCAGATGAGGAAACTGAGGCTAACAGGGCTAAGTGACTTGCCGTGGGTCACATGGCTAATAAGTGTCTGAGACCAGATTTGAACTCAAGAAGATGTCTTCCAAACTTCAGGCCCAGTGCTACATCTACTGTGCCACATAGCTGCCCATAGCCCTTTCAATTTGCTGACCTACTTTTCATACCTCAGAAGTGATGCTCTAAGTCTCATTCCTTTGCCTTTACACTGGCAATTCCCTATGGGATGATATCCATCCCCCACCTAACCTCTCAGCTCTGCTTTTGACTTTCTGGATTTAAGTACCATGCCTCAACTGCAGTTTCACCTGCAGCTTCCATCAGGACCTAGGATGTCCTTACCCTGAACTAGTTCTCTGCCATGGCAGCCCCATCCTTCCACTGATGAGTTCCTTCCAAGCCTTTCATGTTCTGGAGGGGGCCCAAGCTGATCCACCTTCATTCCCTTCTTGGATCTTCTCTTACCTTATGGACTTCTACAGAAGCCTTAGGAACGCCTTCCTCCCTCCCTGCAGATTTCAGCTCCCTTTTGACCTCCCAAAAAGAAATGGAACTGCAGTTGTCTTCTCCTAAAAGAATGTAATGTCTTTGAGAGAAAAGACTGCTTTTCTTTTTGCTTTTACTTGTATCTGTAGGACTTAGTACCATGTCCAGCATATAGTTAGTGCTTAATAAATGCTCATTGCTTGCCTTAAAATCTCTGGTTTCTTTCAAGACTCAGCTCATTCTAAATGTGGTTTGCCCAGCCACCCAGCTGTTATTGCCTCCTCCTCTGAGCTTAGAACTCCCATTTACTTTGTATGTTTCTACCTGTTGACATGCATGTTGTCTCCATGTTAGATTGTAAGCTCCTTGGAGACAGGAATAGTTTTTGCTTTTTTCTTTTTTCCCAGCCCTTGGCATAATGTTCAGCATGTAGTAAATACTTCTTATTCTTCTCATCCCCCTCCAAGAAGAACATTGGATTCTACCCCTTGAACCACCCTAAGCTCTCATGGGTAGGTTTTTACCTTACCTTGCCTGGAACCAACCTTCTATATCACTTCCCAGCTTCCATTTCAAAACCATGCTGTTAAGTGTACACTAATTCCCCGTCTTATGTACTGTCTTCCCTATTAGGATGTGAGCTCCTCGAAGTCAAGGACTATCTTCTTTCTATTCGCAGGACCCGTGCTTAGCACAGTGTCCAACAGTGGTTAATAAATGTTTTATCGTTGATCATTTATTCCTTGTTGATTGAATGATTCATTGATTCAGCTAGGTTGCTGGATCCATGGATCAAATACACTATACAGTAAAGTTCCTCCTTTTGTTACTGGTATATAATGTCCTCAGGTAATGTATTCTTGAATTAGAGTTGATTTAACAAGTCACACAATCAATGGTGTAAGAAGTGGAATGATGGAATCCCTGCTCTGCCACCCAATTCACCTTCCCCGTCCTTTACCAAGGAGGAGAAATTAAAGGCCCAGAAGATGACATCTTCTGCCCATCCCAGAAGATGACAAGGGATGATGGTTTCTTCCAGATGGCAGAGAGGTACTGACCAAAGCAGGTATGAGGCAAATCTTATGTTATCTGCATCAAGGCAGTCATTGGGATGTCCAAAACCTGTGTGATGTTGTGCTCACTACCTTTGTAACTCCTGGACTCTACACATTGGCTCAACAATTGGCGGAGGGATGCCTCATCTGTTGAAGGACAAATAAGGCTGCCTCGCACCGTGTCCAGGCTGGAGGAAGGCCCCCAGGATTGAGACCATTTCAGAGCAAACAGGTGGACTTTGCCAAATTGTCTCCAGTAGGCCTCCTAAAATACCTATTGGTCATAGTGGACCACCTGACTTCATGGGTTGAGGCTTTTCCCTTGTCTTGGGCAACTGCCCCAGTGGTGGGCAAAATTCTATTGGAAAACATAATCCCTAGGTATGGGATGGTGGAATGCATTGATTCAGATCAGGGCACCCATTTTACAGCAAGAGTTCTCTAGGGTCTGATGGAGGATCTGAAGATCTCTTGGGAATTCCACAGCCCTTGGCACCCTCCCTCCTCAGGCAAGGTAGAAAGAATGAATCAAGAAATAAAACGACAATTGACTAAATTGACCCTAGAAACTGGGTTGCCATGGACCAAATGTCTTCCCCTTGCCCTACGAAGAATTAGGACTAAACCTCGAAGGGATGTAGGATTATCACCTTATGAGTTGTTATATGGGCATCCATGTCTCAGAGGGAGAGGAGAAAAAGGTGTAGATCCTATACTGGATACCAAGGATTTATTTATTAGAAAATATTTTTTACAACTTGTTAAGCATTTACATGAACTACAATTAAAAGGACTTATTGCTCAGACCCCACCTTTAAGATTCGCTGTGCACAAGTATCAGCCTGGAGACTGGACCCTGATTCGAACTTGGAAAGAAAAAAAATTGACTCCAACCTGGGAAGGACCCTACCAAGTCCTCCTGAGATCAGACACTGCTGTAAGGACACAAGAATGGGGCTGGACTCATCACACTTGGGTAAAAGGACAAGTTTCTTCTCCTGCGGAATAGACAGTAGATCCTGAACCCACAAATGACCTTTGCTTCCACCTGAGGTGGGTTCATAGAGAAAAGCTTGATGAATATCTTGTGTAAAATTGTAGTGTGTGTACTGATTTGGGGAACTATAATTGGGCTTGTACTTTTTGAGTCTTAGATAAGATCTTTTGCTGGACTACTCTCCTGCATCAAATAAAACAGAGCCCCAATATTACCCTCTGTGACCCAGCAGGGCCATGGAGACAATGTCAATCTGGTGCTGGATTCTGCTAATTATCTTTCCCTTATTTTCTCCTAGGCCAGTTCTCAATCCCCAGTGGGAAGCAAATACTTTACAAACCCTGATACAAACTATAGCTAATGTTTTCAATCTAACCAATTGTTGGATATGTGGGGGACATGAGAGGCTAGAACAATGGCCCTGGATTCCTGTCCCTTTGTCCCCAGCATGGATTCTGAGTAATAAATTAACAATACATAATGGTACCGGGTTCTGGCCGGACTGAGAGGAACATCAGTGGTCACTAGTTTGTAATTACACTAGCAGTGTAATTTCTGTAAAGTACTGTCTAAATCAAACAGGACCAGGAACATGGTTGGGGGCCAGTACTTGTGAATATTCCTATAACAGAAAAATAGAGCATGAGACTCATGATTGTGCCAGTTACCGAGGGAGATGGAACAGTACCCACATCAAATGCAATAATTGTAGGTGGGTATGCTGTACCAATGAAATGACTGAACAAGGATGTACATATATACTGGTAGGGGGTAATCCAAGAAGTAACTGCTCTGGAGATTATAGAATAGCATGGTGTAAAGAACACAATGTAACAGGGACAAAGAGTGAGGTATTCTTTCATTGGAGATGGTGCAATGCTACTCGGTCTGGGAACTTTGACACTTTTTGGAGTAAGACAAATAGAAACTTTGAAAAATACATTAAGAGTTGTATCTGGAAGAAGTCTAGACAATTATGGAGGTGTCAGTATGTTTCAACCTCTAGATTAAGATATGTGGGCAGTCCCTTAGGAGACCAGGACATGCAATATTGCCCCACCACACCAAATAGCTCCCATATCTTTTGGCATAAACAATCAGCCCTCCTAAAAGAATATAAACTCTTTGAGAGAAAAGACTGCTTTTCTTTTTCCTTTTACTTGTATATTAGGACTTACGAGGGCACTACTGGGTTTGTGGCTTAACAGCTTACACCCACCTTCTGGCCAATTAGACAGGGGGTTGTTATATTGGACTAATTAGACCAAAATTCTTCTTTCTCCTGGACCAGATGGAAAGTCAATTAAGTATTCCACTGTATGACAACCTGAGTAGGTCTAAAAGAAGCATAGACACTTCCATCACCCAGTCCGGAGACACTAATGGATGGGGGGATTCATGGCCCCCTGAGAGAATCAGTAAGACCTATGGACCAGCAACTTGGGCTCAAGATGGCAGTTGGGGTTACAGAACTCCAGTGTACTTATTGAATAGAATAATTAGACTTCAAGCAGTGATAGAAATCATTACTAACCAAGCAGCCAAGGCTTTGAATTTGCTAGCTGACCAAGCCACACAGACAGGAGAGGCTGTATCACAACACAGGCTGGTATGGGATTATCTCTTAGCTGAGGAAGGAGGGGTATGTGGAAAGCTCAACTTATCCAATTACTGCATGAGAATCGACAATAATGGAGTTGTAGAAAAGGAAATTACACAAGACATACAGAGGTTAGAACATGTCCCCATACAAATTTGGAAATCTCCTTTTAATACATCTTGGTGGTCCTGGTTTGGAGGCAGTGGGTGGAAACAGGCTTTATGGTTCCTACTAGTGGCTATTAGTGGGATTATCTTGATTCCTGTATGCCTCCCATGTATGATCAAATTAGTCACTAATATAGTACAAACTGCTCTTGCCAAAATGATCAGGTTAGAAACAAAGACCACGGAGGGAATTAGATTGATGGTTTTAAAAGGACAAGATCGGGAACCAAGATTGATGGTTTTAAAAGGACAAGTTTGGGAACTAGTACCTACTGTGCCTGCCACCAAGGAAGAACCAGAAGGGAAGGATGATGTGGACAAATACTGCAAAAATATGCTTCAATTGTTTGAGGAGAGAGACTGTGAAAGAATGTTGAGAAATTTCCAATGAGAAACCACAGTTTATTACAGAAGAGGAGGGAATGTGTGGAAAGGAATACAATGTGGTTTCTCAGAGACTATTTACTAGAGTAGTTGAAGCCTTAGGCCTCAATTTCAATTTCCTAGAAATTACCTCACCCTCAATCCTCACTCCCCTCCCCTGTAGAAATTACCTCATAGGAATTACTTCATCCTTAGTTCATCTACTATCACCTCACCTGCCATATGAGGGAAAAGTAACCGCAAGAGCCAATCAAAAGCAAATGCTTTGCATGGAGGGAAATGTTGGGAGGGGTGGGTAATCCTTGTCTATTTAACCTGGCTTCTGCTTCTGTTGGGTGACCTCCTCTCCCTGGATTTTCCCAGTGACTGGACCACTGGCTTCTTGCGAAATTATAATAAAACTTTCTACCTTCACTTTGAAAGGTCTCCAAGTAGTCAATTTGGGTTAGGGTCTCTGTACCCCACACACCCTGGACTAGTTCTCTGCCATGGCAGCCCCATCATTCCACTGATGAGTTCCTCCCAAGTCTTTCATGTTCTGGAGGGGGCCCAAGCTGATCCACCTTCATTCCCTTCTCAGATCTGCTCTTACATTATGGACTTCTACAGAAGGCTTAGGAACTCTTTCCTCCCTCCCTGCAGTTTTCAGCTCCTTTTTGACCTCCCAAAAAGAAATAGAACTGCAATTGTCTTCTCCTAAAATAATATAAGCTCTTTGAGAGAAAAGACTGCTTTTTCTTTTTGCTTTTACTTCTATCTGTAGGACTTGGTACCATGTCCAGCATATAGTTAGCGCTCAATAAATGCTCATTGCCTTGCCTTAAAATCCCTGGTTTCTTTCAAGACTCAGCTCAGACTTGACATTCTAAATGTGGTTTGCCCAGCCACCCAGCTGTTATTGTCTCCTCCTCTGAGCTTAGAACTCCCATTTATTTTATATGTTTCTACCTGTTGATATATGCATGTTGTCTCCATGTTAGACTGTAAGGTCCTTGGAGACAGGAATGGTTTTTGCTTTTTTTAGTTTTTTTCCCTTAGCATAATGTTCAGCATGTAGTAAGCATGTAGTAAATACTTCTTATTCTTCTCATCTGCCTCCAAGAAGAACATGAGAGTCTGCCCCTTAAACTACCCTGAGCTCTTATGGGTAGGTTTTTACCTTACCTTGCCTGGAAACAACCTTCTATATCACTTCCCAGCTTCCATTTCAAAACCATGCTGCTAGGTGTACACTAACTCCCCTTCTTATGTACTGTCTTCCCCCATTAGAATGTGAGCTCCTCGAAGTCAAGGACTATCTTCTTTCTATTCGCAGGACCAGTGCTTAGCACAGTGCCCAACAGTGGTTAATAAATGTTTTATCGTTCATCATTTATTCCTTGTTGATTGAATGATTCATTAATTCAGCTGGATTGCTGGGTCCATGGATCAAATACACTATACAGTAAAGTTCCTACTTTTGTTACTGGTATATAATGTCCTCAGGTAATGTATTCTTGAATTAGAGTTGATTTAACAAGTCACACAATCAATGGTGTAAGAAGCGAGAGGAGCCAGGAGGATGGAGAATATTAACTATTGATCTAAATGGATTATTTACACCAATCCCTGGACTACTAAGAGGAAAACAATGCCACCAAGAAAGGGACAAAGCCAAAATATATACATCAGGTACCTATAGAATAGCATGAAGCATAGGGACATTGGTGGTTGTGTCAGAGTGCCCTCAGGTGTTGGGTGGTGTATATGATAGATGGAGCTGAGCCCATGATCAAAAGTACATGCTCTAGTGCTGAACAGAAAAAATAACAGGCATTTGTCATAGTGACCAATGGTGTCACACTCATTTAAAAAAGAAGGCAATCAGTACTTGCTTTGTATGTGTCATTCCACAATCATGCAGACCTTTCTGTGCCTTTCAATCAATAAGGCAATATTCAAATGACTCTTTCCTGAGCCCACCTGTTTCAACATTGGGATAATGGTCTGGTTTAAAAAAAAATAACCAGAAATCTGAATACAAATGAACTTCCAAGTTCCGGGTGATCTTCTATTAGTTCAAGGCTGCCAAAATGACCATAAAGCATCTTTTGATCTTCTTCAACAAAGTCCATCATCTGACTTCCCTAGATCTCACAATCTTCTTTGTCAGTCTTTTCATGGCCAACTTCATGTCCTTGTTCCTCAAAGTATATATGGCAGGATTCAAGAGTGGAGTGACAAGAAAGACTAGAATAAGCAAAAATTTATCCAGTGACAGAGTGGGAACTTGCCACACATAGACAAAGAAGCAGGGGACAAAGAACAAGAACACCACAGTGATATGAGCTGAGAGAGTGGAAAAAGCCTTGGACAATCCAGCTGAAGAGTGATGTCTGACAGTAACCAAAATGAAAATGTAGGACATGATTAAGAGAAAGAAAGTGCCCATGGAGATAAGCCCACTGTTGGCAGTGACCACATACACTAACCAGGAGGTATCTGTGCAGGCAAGTATTGCAACCTTAGGGATGTCACAATAAAAGCCATCAACCTTATTAGGGCCACAGAAAGGCAAATTTACAACAAAAACAAATTGAGATACAGCATGTATCACCCCAATCACCCAGGCAATCACTACGAAACAAATGCATTTTTTATGGTTCATAATAGTCAGGTAGTGAAGAGGCTTACAAATGGCTGTGTATCTGTCATAGGCCATGGCTATGAGCAGCACCATTTCAGTTCCTCCCATGACATGGATAAAGAATATCTGTATCATGCAACCTGGGAAGGAGATGACTTTATATTCCCTAAAAAGGTCAGTGATCATCCTTGGGACTGTAGTAGAAGAGAGACCAAGGTCAATGAGGGAGAGATTGGCTAACAGAAAGTACATAGGGGAATGCAGATAAGAATCAAAAATCACAGTGAACACAATGAAGGAGTTTCCCAGAATAATTCCCACATAAAATGAAAAGAAACAGAGAAAGAGAAGAATCTTCATCTCCCAAGACGTAGACAGTCCCAGTAGCACAAACTCAGATACCACAGAGTTGTTTGCTCTCTCCATTGACTCCGTTGATACCACAGACACTGAAAGAACCTGAAAGAACAAGGAAAAAATCAGAAGCATGGGGACAAAAAATATATATGCACTATTGGCCTCCGGAGTGACTTAAGAAGGGCTCTGTTTTGAAGTGTTGGTGATGCAAAAGGCTAGAAGAGGAAAAATTAGCATATGAGAAGCAATGGTCACATGTTCAAAGAATAAATGTTGAACCAGAAAGGATCCTTAAAGACCATCTAGAGCAGTAGTCAGCAAACAAAAACTGTCAGGACAAATCTCTGCCAATTTTCGTACTGCCCAGGAGCTAAGAATGGTTTCTACATAAAAAAAAAATAAAATTTTATTTAAAATCTCTAAATAGAGTTTTATTGTATTTTAAAATTTTTTAAATTTTTCTTAGTTCATGAAGCAGGCAATGGGAAGGATTTGGCCCATTGGACATAGTTTGCCAACCTCTGATCTAGACTAAGCCCCAAATTTTATAAATGAAGAAATTGAAGTCCCTTGAAATTGAGTGATTTGGTTTTGCTCAAGGTCTTATAGCTAGTAAGTGCCAGAGGCCAAATCTGAAACCCTGCCATCTTGACTTCAGCTCCAGCATTCTATCCACTATTACAAATTGCCTCTGCTGTCAAGGAAGTTGAAGAAATGAAGAACACAGAAGTAGTTTGGGGGTAGAAGGGAGGAGAGAGCATGGAAGATAAATGAGAATACAGCAGACAAAGAAACAAAGAACAATACACGAAGCTACATACTTTCTCAGAGCAGTAGTATAAGAGGCATCTTCATATGGCATTAAAGGGAATGTACTAAAAAAAAATCAAGAGATGTGGGTTCTTCAGGGGAAACTATTCACCAAAGTTATCAATTATCTCTTAATTTCCAAATCTAATGACTTTTACTTAGTCCTTATCATCTTAGAGCCCTCAGTAACCTTCGACTCTGTAATCCTGCATACCCTCTCCTCTCTAGGTTTTTGCAGCACTGTTCTCTCCTCATTTTTCTCTTACCTGAAATGTTCTCCTTTACTGAATCTTTATCTAGGTCATGCCCATTAATCAAGAGTGCCCTCTCTTTTCCCCTCTCTTTATACTAACTTGTTGATCACTTCATGATCTTATCAACCTTATGAGTTCAGTTTTCATCTCTGTGCAGAGGATTGATTCCCAGATCTACTTATCCAGCCCAAACCTCTCTGCTGAGCTCTAGTTTTTCATCACCAAACATCCCTTGGACATTTCAAACTGTGCGTCCTATAAAGTCTCAAACTAAATATGTGCAGAACAGAATTCATTGTCTTCCCCAAAAACCCTTTCCTCTTCCCAACTTCCCTATTCTTGTTTAGAGCACCACCATCCTCCCAGTGATTCAGGCTTTCCTCAAGGTAAGGCTTCTCACTCTCATTTACCCTGCAAATCTAATTTGTTGCGAAGTCTTTTTTTTTACCTATTTGGTAACATTGCAAGTATATGTCCTCTTCTTTCCATTTACACAGCCATCATTCTGTTACAAGTCCTCATGCTTTTTCCCTACTGTACAGATCTGACCATGTCACCTCCCTACTCTCTAAACCCCAGTGGCTTCCTAATACCTTCAAGATCAAAGATAAAATGATCTTCAGGGCTTTTAAATCTTTTCAAAACCTGTCCTCTTTTTACTTTTTCTAGTCTTTTTGCTCATCACTCATCTCCCCACCCAAGTACTATATGATGTAGCAACACTCTCCTACTTTCTGTTCCTAGCACATTGTACTCTATCTCCTTAGGCCATGCCCTCTCACTAGCTATTCCCCATATTGTTCCCCATGCCTGGCATCCTTTCCCTCCTTACTTCTACCTATCTGCTTCCTTGGCTTCCTTCAAGTCTTGGCTCATGTCATCTTCTTCCTGCAGCCTTTTTAAGTCTCTTTCCCCTCTCCCACTGAGCTATATAGAAAGATAAATAGATACACAGATAGCTATAGATTATTAATTCATTGTTACCCTCTATACTGGAAGAGGACCAAAATGACATCACAATGTTGGGGTCAATGTACAGTGTGTCCAAGTGTGGTTGATCAGACCAATTTGAGCTTTTAAGGCTCTTACACAGTTTGGGCAAAAATAGTGCATATGAACACTTCAGATGGAGAAGCCCCTAAATTTGCACATATTCACCCACACTGACATTCTTATCCTTTGCAAGAGAAGACTCATCTAATCCAGCCTACTTAAATTTTATAAATGAGCACACTGAGTCAAATATATGTTAATAGACTTGTCCAAGGTCATACATGCAGTTAATTTCTCTCCATGCTGCACTTCTCACATATATCATGCCATTAAAAATAAATAAAATACCTCTTCACTCTGGAAGCTCACTCTACCCCTGGAATTCATACCCCTCAACCTTTCAGCCTTTCCCTCTGATTTGGTGATTCCTCCCAGAACCTTCATTTTAAGGAGGACACCAAATCCAAACAAGTTTTTATTCCTCTCTACTGTATACTCTCTAAGCTCTGGACTTTCTCTACCTTCTCCACCCTTTCAGCCAATATGGGGTAGGCTCTGGACAAAGTTACCCCTGAGAAGAGATTGGTCTCAGTTTCACTGATGCAGCTTCCTAGTCATCTAGGGGTACAAAAAGTCCCAGCCACATAAAGTCTGGTCTTCTCAGACTTTGTAAGTTGCCCAAAACCGTAAGAGTTGCCTTAACCTGTTAACATGCTGACCACACCCATTTCCTTATGGATCCTGAATACAAAGAAGCTAAGAGCCATGACTATATTCTTATTACAGGTCCTTGCTGTATTAGGGAAAAAGAAGAAGGAAAATCCTCTATTATATGCCAGGCACTTGTAATATAATACCAAGCAAAGGCAACTTCCCAGGTTCAAAATACCAGCATAGGTGCTCTCTATTTTATTCAGTGACCAACCAAGAACAGAGAAGATTAAAACATGACATCATTCCAAATACAGCATTTACTAAGCGTGATTAAATAATCTCCAAGTACTACCCCACCCCAGGACCTTCCAATCATTCAATCAATTACAAAGTCTCTGTTCTAAATACTTCTCCACCCCTAGGCTATACCTTAATTAAGTCCACCACAAAGCCCCTCTTCTCAAATGGAGATTATTTTCCAAACATAAGTAAAATACATTCATTTGCTCAACCATAGAACACAAAAAGGTCAAAAGTTCCCCACCCCTGGATCACAATTGAATCTACCCCAGAGTTACATCAAGTTTAAACACAGCACTTAATACCCAAATGGAGGTCTTTTCTTCATCTTGACACGAGGCAAGTTCTCAGCAATCTTAGTTCCTGGAGAGACAAGGCTTAGCAAGGCCATAAGATACATTGCCAGTCCCTTCATGAATTTATCCTCTGTCTGTAGAACAGTCCTAGAACCCCTGAACACATTAGCAAAGCCCTCTCCCAGGATTTCTGTAAACATACAACAAGAAAATCCTTCTTCAGGGCTTCTGAACCAACAGAGAGGCTCCCAGACGCCTGCAACAACAGCACTGTCCCTCACCAGTGGACAGTATTCACTCTGTCTGCCGGACAGTCTCCAGACCCCTGCAACAACAGTACTGTCCCTCACCAGTGGACAGTATTCACTCTCTGTCTGCAGGACAGTCTCAGGCCTTCTTAACCAAATGCCAGGTTCCAGGACTTCTTCAACAGGACAGTCTTTCACCAGTGGACAAATCTGGCAAAATAACATCAAAACAGACAGACAAAGTACCAGCAAAACAGCCATGTCTCCTCAGTCCTTGGCAGCTCAGGGGGCAGGTCTCAAAAGTCCAGGGCAATTCAAAGCGGCCACCAGCAATTCTCTTAGCCTCTCTCTCTCCACGAGGTGCTGCTTCCAAAAGGAGCTTCCGCCTCTCTCTAGTGTCTCTCCAAATCCACCTCACCAGCTCCTCCCAGTTCAGGACCCTCCTTTCACATCAACAAGCCCATCCCACAGGTGGGATTAACAAACTCTGGGCTTTAACACAATCAATTTGAAAACCAAGCCAATACAGGGGAATCTTTAATTGCCATTACTATCACAGCACTATACTAAGCACATTATAAATGTTATTTCATTTGATAGGCAAAGTAAACCTATTTTATTAAATGTTCAATTTCTTGTGAATAATTGAGTAAATAGAGGGAGCTGATGGTGCACTGGACCAGTCAGGTCCTGGTTCAACTTTGTCCTAAGCCTACTACATGTTGATTAAAAAGGCAGGGAAAAAATTTGTCAGCAAAATACTGCTCCTATAACAGAGTGCCTACCCACTCTGAACCATAGTTTTTCAAGCATGGTGCTGAATCTAGATCACAGGGCAAATTATTGACAAACCACAACTAAAATCTAAGTCTCCTAAATTCCAGGTCAGGACTCTTTCACTCTAAAAAAATTGTCATTTTTTCATTGAAGAATAGGGCATCTAATGAAATTGCCCCTCTCATGGGAGCCAGGAGCAACAATCCTTACTAAAGCTAGTTCCAGTTCCCTTTACTTATCTCTGCCTAGGTAACTCATTTAACCTCTCTGTGTCTCATTTTCCACATCTGTAAAATGAGGCTGTTGGACTGAAGGTGTTCTATTCCAGCCCTAGATCCCATGAATTCACATCTGCTGTGTGCCCTGACCCCTATGATGACAGCAAGTTAAGATAGCATTAAGAGGGTCTTGCATTTATGTATCTTGTAATTTACAAAGAACTTTTCCAAAAATCTTTTGAGGTCAATGGTATTATTATCCCGATTTTATTGATGGAGAGAGTCAGTCTCATTTAAGTAAAGGTCATACAGTCAGGACACAAAATCGGATCTTCTGAATGGAAAACAAATAAACTTTATACAAAGCCAGTTCCTCCCTCAAGAAGCATCTGATGTCTGAAAAACTGGATTCCTATATCTGTCCCTTCCTTTCACTCACTCCTCACTTCACTTTTCTTCCAAGTCCACTTTGAGAAGTTTCCTATTCAGAACCAACCAATATTCTTTCTTAATTACCTATTATCATTGATCCAAAAAAATATTGATCACTTTTTTTCTAGCTCTAGAGACATCTCAGCAACCAGCCACTGAATGCCACCATCAACCTTGCAGACAGACAAGGATGTAGCTTGAAGAGGTGAAAAATATAGGTTCCCAAGATTAAAGAAAGAAGAATCAGGAAAATAATACAATGACTAAAACAATTTAAATGGGAAAAATAAGAAATACAAAATTGAGACTTATATAATTACAATGAGCAAATTGGATACCCTCTTAGCCCCTATCCAAAGTAAAACAACCTTATTTCTCCTCAGATAGTGTGAGGACTAATGGAAGTGGGAATGACCAAGACATCCTAAGTTGTTCAGTCCCATACATGAGAAATCCAGACTTGTAGGTAAAGTATGAAAAAGGCAGAGAAATATAAGGTCATGCTTGGATTTGCCATAATTAAATCTTACCTCAAATATTGTGTGCAGTTTTCATTAACTCATTTCAGAAGAGACATTAATGAGATTAACTACCTCTTATGGATGGTAATCAGGGTGATGAAGGAATCAATTGAAATAACTAGAAATATTTAACCTGGAAAGGAGAAGAGTTAATGGTCTTCAAACATTTGTAGGAATGGAAATTATGCTTAGTTCACCTTAGCTACGGAAGATAAGACTATGACTTATGAATAGATGTTACAGAGATATGTATTGGTTCAACACAAGGAAAATCTTCCATAATATAAAGATTGTCCAAAAATGAACAGATGACCCCCAGGCCAATATATCTATCCCCACTATTACCAACTACTTACTAGATTTCTCTACTAGGTTTCATGTAAGCAACTCAAACTCAATATGCCCAAAACAGAATGTGTCACATTATTCTCAAAATCTCTCTCCTCCAAACTTCCCTACAGTTAAGGATACCATTATGCTACCAGTCACCTAGAGTCAAAACTTAAAATAATCTTTTACTCTTACCTTTTACCTCACTCCCCACACCCAAGCAGTTGCCAAGTTTTCTTGCTCCTTCATTTATAACACCTCTTGCATCTATTCCCTTCTCTCCACTCATATAGTCTCTACCCTATTTCAGGTCCCCTTCACTTCAAACTTTAGCAAATAAATCCTTAATTGGTCTCTCTGTTTCCAGTATCTTTCTTCTTCAATCCATCCTCCACACTGTCACCAAACTGGTACTCCTAAAACACTTATTTGACTCATTTGCACTCTGTTCGAACATCTTCAGTGCTAACTATTGCTTTTTACAGTCTGTGTCCAGAGTGCTAGCACAGGACCTTACTCACAGTTGTAATTTAGTAAATGTTGGAGGAATTAATGGAGTTGTCTCCAGGAGTGTTGAGTTGACCTAGCAACTTGGAAATTGTCTAACAAAGGCTAGATGAACATTTGTTGTTGATGCTGTAGGGAGAAATCATTATTTAGATAGGGAGTGAACATGAAATCTGAGATTCAAGTAAGTTTGTTATCTAAAGATTCTATACATTCATTTGGAAAAATATGATTTTCCAAGTCGTGATGGAACTTAATGATAGTATATCCAATAAGGAATAAAGAGATATTGAAACATACCAAGGAGAGATGGAGGAGAATGAGAGGCATAAATAGAAATGCAGCTGTAAGGATAAAAAGGACAGCTGTGAAATGGTATGACAGAATTTAAAATAGTCTCACTTATGATCTTTGATGCAGAATATGAGTCAGAAACAGGCATCAGAGAAAACCAGAGTGTTAAACTGTCCTTATCACTACTCAAGAAAATGAACTATATAAAGTTGTTCCATACAAAGGAAGATAATTCATTTCCTTAAATGTTATTGATCTATTGATGCTATTGAGATCCAGCTCATGAATGGTTTCCCCTGATAATTGTGTCTTAGAGGCACATTTTTCCCCTAAGGAAAAAACTATGGAACATTTAGCTGGCAACAAAACAGAGAGGGTAGAGGAAATGCAGAGAAGTGTTTCTAATACATGAGGGAAAATAATGTTCTGGTTGATGTGAAATAAATGTCCTATGAGTATAAACCTGTTTGGAACAATAGATGATAAAATAAGAATCCACAGATTTGACAGATAAACATTTTCTTGGGAGTAAGAAAGTTTAAATAAAAGTTATACCTCAGTACTATAGAGTAACCACAGTCAGAGAGGCAAGGCAGTTGACTTGTGGAAATAGGGAAGCCGCAGTTGTTACCAAGTCTTTACAAGGCAATAAACCTCTTGTTCTGCTCCAAGATAGCATGTAAAAAGTAAAGTGAGTGAACTATTGGGGATGCAATTTGCCATAGAGAAGTCTAACATTCTGTTGTTGCAGATTTATTTGAGGTGAAAAGTAAAAAGATGGAAAAAAAAAAAGAGGAAAAAAAGGAATCTTGTTCCTGGATACCAATGTACCTCCTTTTCCTTTGTTACATGTTATGTGTATCCTTGATTATATTCTATGTTCCAGACTGTGCTGAAAGCTGCCTAGGTGTTTAGTACACAAGAGATCAAAAGCTTGAATGGTAGTGCCTCTGTGTGAAAAGGTCAGCAAGAATTGCTTAATTGAACCTTCTGATTCATTTCCTAGTCTCTTATTCACACCTTTGTCAAAGATTATGGAATCCTAACACATCACTTAACTACCATGATATTTTCAACAAATTGAGGCAACACTGCCTCTAAGAGCAAAGGGTTAAAGATGCCTAGCCATATTTTCCCCATTTAGAGAACAGGGAAACATGACCTTTCCCTAAGAGCTTAATAGTTGTGTTTTTCTTATGGTTATTAGTAAGCGCAATTTGGCATTTGGGTTCTTTTTTTAAAAGCCACTTAGCCCTTAGGATCAGGTAA
>NW_027186296.1:6237514-6299373 GCF_028583685.1 Petaurus breviceps papuanus | reverse complement strand
ATGCCTTTTCCTTGACTTCCCCTCTTATTTTCCCTGTCTGAGAACAGGTTCCCTTTTGCCCATTTCTCTACAGCTCCTAAATAGCTGGGATCCTGACTGAGTTTGTGCTTTGGTATCAAAAAAGAAATATTTTTGTTATTTAAGTTTTTTAATTAGCTACCAGGACACAGTTAAAACAGAAAGACCTGTAAACAAGTGTGTGGTAGTGTCAGAAGGAGAAAAAGATTAACTATACCCAGGTAAAAAGGAGTCATGTTTAGGACAAGTGAAGTTTATAATAATATATCACCTTCTATATTCTAAATTGCTGTCACATACATTATCTCACTTTTTCCTCAGAGCAGCTTCCAAGTGATACAAAATATTAACTCTTTTCTTGATGCACTGATATGACCAAGGATAAAAGATCACAGGATTTTATTTTCCATTGTATTTAGGAATAAGAAACCATTGCTCATTGGGAGAAATTATCTTTATTACATTTTCTAAAAAGTTATATCTGTCCATGAAGCCCTAACATCACCAAGCTAGGACTCTCTCTGGCAGTGTTCAAAAGATCAAATTTTTAAAAAGGAGCAAGTGCTGCCAGTCCACTAGAGATGAGGAGGGATGTAGCAGACATAGGGAAACAAGTGAAAGGACAATGTTGATGTCTACCCAAGACCCTAGAATGGTTTTGGCTTGGGGAAAACAGTGATAATGTTCAAAATGAGCTTTGACCAATTTCCCAAAATTGACAAATTTTCTTTTTTAAACAATGGGAAGAGGACACTGGAGACTGGCCAACAAGAAACCAGCTCTTAATAAACTTTAACATGTTTTCTTTGATGCAGTTCTCCACAGAGACTTCAGAGGAAGCACAGGAATTCTATTATACTTTGCTCCACTTCATCAATTGTCTACTGAGTCAAAACTGAGCCCTCACACCAATGATTCCCAGGGGGTTCAAGGATGGAGTTGGGGGAGGGGAGGGAGGATACTCACATTTCTCCTTCCTGGCTGTGACTGAGGGAAATCATGATGTAAATAAGAGAAAAGTCCTCCAGCCCCACCCACTTGGGTCAACTAGTAGCCTAGGAATACATGGAGATTTTACTTTTTCCTCTTAGTGTTCTTTGCTGCCTTTAGGTGAAAAAAATAGGAGATGGCTACAACCTTGTGACCTTTATAAGATTAGAAGAGTTGAAGTCCCGGGACAGAAACTATGCTAGAATTCACTGCCAGTGCAACACAAGGAGCAGGAGCCAACTTAACAGAGGTGTCACCTTGGCAGGCAGAGAGGAACTCATCCTATGGCTATGCCTGAGGTGGGCTGTACACTTCCAAGCAATAACTTTAAGTTTGAGCTCACTCTTCCCAGGATCCTAGGTAATATAAGAGAGAGTATGCTCCTATTGTGAGAAAAGTGTTTAGAACATCTGTCCTCACTATATCTTCTCAGTAAAAATCCTTTTGTAATAGCTAATTGATGTAAATTATTTAAACACTATGGAGGCACTAATCAGGTGGTATCCATGGTAATGAGATGGCACCAATAACTAGCAATAATAACTAATAACTGGCATTAGCAATTGAAATAAGGGCAAACATTCTGGAACATTGTCTCAAACCAATGGAAGTAGAAAGATACCCCAATGCCCTTAGGAACCAAGGGGAAGATATCATTAGCTAGCCAACCATAAGCACTCTGGGATCTCAACTTGTATGAGGGGTTGTTATTATAAGGACTCCAGAGACAATAGCTAGCCAGCTTCGAGCTGGAAGGACTCAACTCAAAATGAGTAGAAGTTGGGATAAAGATTCCCATAGCCTGAGGCATTTGGTTGACTTATGAGTGTACACTTATTTTTCAGTCTATTAGGCTCTGACTGGCCCTACCTTCATAAGTCAACAATAAATATTCTTGATCCACTTTATTTTTCCTGCATGGATAGTTAGACCAAACCTTTTGGGCACTTAGGGATATCATTTGGGAGACTTCATTGTTGTAGAGTTTGATGTATACAGGAATATGTCATCCACAAACAAGAGCAAATAGTCCTCACTATATACAGGAAATTCCTTGTAAACTTGAACTTTTCATTGTATCTCCTCCATCACAATGTCAAATATTTTGGGCATGTATATTTCTTTTTGTGCCATCTCTAGGACAGACCTCCTCAAGGATTTGCAGCTGAAGGAGTTTGAAGGCCCTTTTGGTCACCTTATTACAACTGATTTACATTTGTTAAACTTCTTTGTGAAATTCCTCTTACCAGCATCAATAGTCTTTCCTCCATCCATTTCCATTTTTTCTGTTAAACAATTGAATGGATCAAATTGGGATTGTCTTAAATGAATGCCATATCTTTTTTTTTCATTTTGATTCTTTTTCCAATTTTTTTTTTATTAATTTTGATGTATGCCTTAAGAAACTAACAGTGCTGACTATCCTCAGATAGATGAGTTAGGAAATATTCTTACAATAATAATAAGTGATCTCCTAGCTTTTAACAATTTTAACAAAAATCTCATTGTTGTGTGATATTATTAGGTAGTTACCATGTCCAATATCTCCCAAATCTTTTCTCAGAGAAAATATTCATGATGTATTAGTGTCAGATTTCTATAGTCTGCACACCTTCAACCTGTCTTGTTCCTAACTCCTACAACATATTTTCCAACCTATTTTCACCACACCCCTCCATACCTACCTTTGTGTTAAAGTCACTGAGTATAAACAATATCTGTTGACTTAATTGGAGGATTTTATGTAGTTCCTCATAGAATTTCTTGACCTCATCATTCTCTATAAGAAATGCTAGCAAATAATCTACATTTTTTTTTCCTGCTGGTCTTTTTGGAAGTTCTTAGTACAATGGAAGATGAACAAATGTCTCATGAAATGCTTTTTTCATGTCTTTGAATGAACAATAAAACCAATTCTTTCAACCCCTTTGTTTGCCTTTTTGATGAAAACAAAGAGAATAGAATTGCTGAACATAGTAAGCACCAAATAATACCTTTAACATGAAATTGACCCAAAAGTGGGAAACAGATGGGAGAAAAGGCATCAATGATGATTCCAGTTATTTCACACCATTTAATCAATGTAGTTCACTTGTTGAAATGAGGAAAACAAAAAAAAAATTTGAACTACTATAGCCAATAAACATTTTAACTCCTTACCGAGCAGAGAAATATGGCATTCCAAGGACATCAATGGCTTAGAATTTAATTTTTTGTTAAGTCTTGTGGGAATGGATGTTAGGGGAAGGACGATAGGAAAAAATGTCTTATATAAAGCAGGTTTTTTGTTGAGACGTTTATGAACGGATATTAATTTCTGCCATCTTATGACTTAATCTACACACTCAAATAAAGGAAGATAAGGATAGGAATAGATTTCAGCCTAGAAAGCATTTTTACCTTTGGAAATAAACTTTTTGACATTTTATAGCTTTTATTGACCTGGCCCAGTCTTCACTTTCCAACCTTCTTATAAACTATTTCTTTTCATGTATTTTTTTATATTAGCCTACATTCCATTCCTCTCACATTATGCTTCATGGTCTGTTTCCTTGCCTTTGTACTAATATTCCTCCATGCACCTGGGATGATCTACCTCTTCAAGCCCTGCCTCTGACTTTCTGGATTTCAACAACTAGCCACAGCTGTAGTTTTATACAGGAATTTCCCTCAGCTCTAAGAACCTCCTCATCTTAGAACAAGTCGTCTGCCAAAGCAGTCTCCTTTTTCATTGGTGCACTCCTCCAAGGGTCTCCATTTGGAGAAGGACCCAAGCTGGCCCACCTTCATTGCCCTCCTGGCTCTGCTCTGATTTTCTTCACTTCAATACTGTGCCCTGCCCAAATACTTCCTCCTCCCTCCCTCCAGCTTTTCAGCTCCCTTTTTATGTTGTCTTCTATTAAAATGTAAGCTCCTAGAGGGCAGGGACTTTCTTTTTGGGGGGTTTTGTTTTATTTATATCATCTGGACTTAGAACAATGCCAAGTACATAGTAAGCACTTAATAAATGCTTGTTGCCTAGCCTCGCTTTGTTGTCTTGAAATCTCTAGCTTCTTCCAAGAATTAAACACTACCTTCTATGGGAGGTGTTGCCCCATCCTCCTACATGCTATTGTCTTCCCCTCTAAGTTACCTTCCATTCGTTTTGTATGTATCTCACAAGCTGTCTCCCCATTAGTCTGTAAACTCCTTGGGGACAGGTACTGTTCTGGGTTGGGTTTTGTTTTAAGTTGTTTTTGTTATTGTTATTATTGTTGTTGTTTTGTATCCTAGCACTTAGCACAGAGTTCAACACACAGTAATCATTTAATAAATACTTTTCCTCATCTTCCTCTCACACCCACAAGAACATTAGACTCTTCAAGCCCTTGAACTGCCCTGGGTTCTGATAGGTAGACTTTTTGTTACCTTATCTTATCTGGAACCAGGCTTCCACATCACTTCCCAACCACCATTTTCAAACCATGCTTGGTGCATACTAACTCCCTTTTATTTGTTGCCTTCTCCCACTAAAGCATGAGCTCCTCGAGGGCAGAAACTATCTTTATTCTACTTGTCGTCCCAGTGCATACTTAGCACAGTGCCTGACACATAGTAAATGCTCAATAAATGTTTTGTCATTCATCATTTATTCAGTCTTAATTGATTGATTGGCTGGTAGCACTTGGGTCCAGGGATTAAGTAGATTGTACAGTAATGCTCTTGCTTCTGTTGTATAATGCCTTTGTATAATGTACTCTTGAATTAGAAATGAATTGATAAGGCACACAATCAATGATGTAAAAAATGAGAGGAGCCAGGAGGATGGGGAATATGAACTATTGATCTGAATGGATTATCTATACCAAACATCCTGGACTATTGAAAGAAAAGCAGCACCACCAAGAAAGGGGCAAAGTCAAGATTATGTATACGGTATCTTTCTTATAATCAAAGCAAGGCAAAGGGACCTGGGGGTTGTGTCAGAGTGGCCTCAAGAGTTGGGCAGTTCACATAACTAATGAAGCTGAGCTCTTGATCAAAATTACATGCTCTGGTACTGAACAGGAAAAAAAATCAGGTATTTGTCATAGTGACCCACAGTGTCACTCATTCAAAAAAGAATTTCAATCAATGCTTGCTTTGTATGCACCATTACACAATTTTGTAGACTTTCCATGCTTCCCACTCTGCCTTTCCATCTATAAGGCAATATCCAAATGACTTGTAGGTCATTCCTGGGCCCACCTGTTTCATCACTGGAATAATGATCTGGTTAAATATATCTGTTGTTTTATTTGTAGGGAGGGGGGAGGAAAGGAATGCTTTACATTTAGTCCTTTACATTTCTTAAATATTTATATATTTTTTCATATAACATATATGAAAAAAATGTTACATATTTTCACATTTGTTAAAATATATTAGAAAATATGTATTTCCATGTTATAATATTTTAAAATATATTCTACATTTTCATATATTAAAATATATTCAGAAATATATATTTATATTAAACTTATGTTATGTATTCAAATGTATAAAATATATTAACTCATTGATCCTGATAGATGCTCTACGAAATAGGAATTTCTATCCCTTTTTCACAAGTGAGGAAACTGAGTCTGAGTCACAAAATAGTAGTGACAATGAGTCCAAGTCCAGCATTATTTCTAATATATTATGGACCTCTCAGAAGCCAGCTTGCCTCTCAGTACACTAGGCAACAGCAACTTCAGGGAGTCAGAGAACCTAAGAGAGTTGAGCCTTCTCCCAGTCGCATAATTAACCAAGAGCACAAAAAGTTATACAAAATTCTGGCACAGAAGCAAAGGCAGCTAATTAGAGACACTAGAGGACAATGACCAAGTGAAGCTGCAATAACCTGGGGCTGCCTACCAGTGGGAGAGTTGTCTGTGGTGGGAATTGTCTCACTAAGTCATGTTGGTTGTCCCTGAGCAACCAAGGGGAGACAAAGTTAATAGGTCACCAGGGAGAGAGCGTGGCATCTCTTGTAAAATACTCTTTTGCCATTTTCTTAACCTGCTTGGAAAGCTTAACTTGAACTTTGAAGCTGAAAAGAAAGCCTGAATATTAAAGGGTGATGGGGGCAGAAAAAAAAAACATTTTAAAGGCTTTAATAGAAAGTCATTTTGCCACTGTCTAAAAATGTCATTCCAATTCTAAGTAAATAAGGGTCAGTGGATGAAGAAATAGCATAGAAATTTCAGATTCAAATATTGTACATTGTCAAACCTACAACATGTCTCTAAAGGCCACCACAAGTATCTTAATAAGTAGAATTCACCACAACAATTAATTGTTTTGTCTGCTACTAGTCTCATTGTTGTAGCTTTGATAGGCAGAAGAAAAAGAGATGAGGGATATGGCACCCAAATCCTCATGGGAGAACCAAAGAGAAACCTTTTTTTGGTATTTTTACCCATAAAAAAATAATTTTAGAGAAGAAAGGCCATTTTTCAGATTAATACTAGGCTTATATTCCTGGCAATGTGAACTTGAGTCAGAACAGCATCAAAGGAAAATGTTCTTAAGGTATAATGTTATCAGTGAAGGTTCTGGTCCTAGAGACCCCAAAGGGCCTGATATCAGGCAGGAGGACACAGTGGAAAAATCACTGGCTCTGAAATCATTGAAACCTGGGTTCAAATCCTGCCTCTGATGAATACTACCTGTGAGACCTTAGGCAAGTCACTTAAAATCACTGGGTTCAAATCCTGCCTCTGATGAGTACTACCTCTGGGACCTTAGGCAAGTCACTTAAAATCACTGGACCTTAATTCTCATAGAATTCAGACCAGCTGGGCAAAGGCCCTTCTAGCTCTAGATCTGTGAATCTATGATTGTAAATGACTTATCCTCTCTGGGCCTCAGTTTCTTTCTCTATAAAATTAGAAAGTTGAACAAGATGGTCTCAGAGCTCCTTTAATAATCCTATAACCCGGGGTGGCTAGGTGGCACAGTGAGTAAAGCACTGGCCCCAGAGTAAGGAGGACCCGAGTTCGGTTCCGGCCTCAGACACTTCTCACACACACACACACACACACACACAAACTTGCCATGTAACCTTGGGCAAGTTACTTAACCCCAATTGCCCTCCAAAAAAAAGGCAAAAAAAAAAAGTCCTATAATCATAAGGAAGGAAAAAATAATTAAACAAATCATACTGAAAGCAAGCAACTGACAATCAAATATGTTTAGTCCTAAAATTACAGGTTTGTATTATAGTTATAAGGTTATAGTTTTTGGAAAATTTCTATTAGCTCTTCTGTGATTCAGTCACTGATAGAGAAACAATGCACAAGCATTCACCTTGAGGACATTGGCACTGCCAATCTGTAATGTTTATGTTGTTATAATATAGCTTTCTAGGTCATACTGAAAGACTGCTTTTATGAAGCCTGTTGAGACTTCTTTAGATCAGGGAATCTTAACCTACAATCCATGAATTCCCAATGGGACTATGAATAGATTTCAGGAGGTCTGTGAACTTGGTACTTTTAATATTTTAATAACTATATTTCAATGTAATAAAACTTCCTGCATAATCCTATTTTAATTTATGCACTGAAAATCACTTTTCTGGGAAAGAGCTCACGGGTTTCCCAAGACTGCCACTGGGATTCATGATGCAAAAAAGATTAAGAATCCCTGCTTCATATCAATAAAAAAGAGACTGAAATTGCCCAACCCCACATGAATCTTAGCATTTCCATATTTCAGTATTACACACCCTAGGTTCTACAGGTCAATAGTAGTCATGTGGTTCTTTCAGTTCATACCGATTTCAAATCTGGCTCCAGTTAGATATCAGTGAACTTGATACTTTAAGAATCAATGGATTTGTGATCTCTTTGGCCTATATTTTGCATCCAGTAGGACAGATCACATCCCACCACACCATTTTAGCCTGTGAAGTTTTTGGCCTTATTTTCCCATAAATCCACCTTTAAGGATCTACTCAACAAGCTAGAGGCCTTTTTCTAAGCTAAGTTTTCTTGTCACGTGTCAGGGCTACCAGCTCAGTATTCCACCTTCTCACTTAGATGGCTGGCCTCCAGGGACCCTTAGGTCTCTTGATTACTATCCTGCAATCTTATGATTTCAAATTCTTGCTATGTGGCTTGGCCATACATTTCATGCTTAGTATCCTTTATGTCAGTATTCTTTCTTAACATCATGTCTACTAATCCAAGAATTCCACATTCTCCAAAGAATCAAAACGAAGAAATTTGAGTAAGGAATTCTGCAGTATATTTTCACAGATCACTTGCCTATAAGAAAAAAGACTATATCACCCAAAATGCTTCAGATTAAATACTCATAAAATCCAACTCTTCCACTTTGCAAATGAGATAACTGGGCCAAGAAGTCAAACAGGAAATAAAGGATTCAAACCCGGGCCCTCTATTGCCAAATACATGACACCTCTATGAGCACTATCCTGATGATTTTATATCTAATCTCACACCAATTTCAGTATTCTCTTCTCCAATCTCATTGCCCATAGAGGCCCAACAAAAGGCAACCATTTCCTGTTCCCTCATCCTCATCCCACTAAGTTAGTCTTACACACACACACACACACACACACACATTTTTTGTATTTTTATAAAATGTGATTTAATTCAGCAGAAGACACATCTCTCCTTCTTATGCTTTCATAAGTTCAAACCCACTCCTCACCATGGCCAGAGAAGTAAAACTGTGGTCTTTTTAAATCTAAAGCCTATCTATAACCTTTTTATTTTCCTTTTTTAAAAAATCCCAGAAAATAAGATATTTTCTCACTTTGTAATCTTGCATGTGTTTCATTTCATAAGGAAATATCACCATCTGGTGGCCATTATAAATATTGCCACAGATGATTTTCATTAATGTTTTCACAGGTAAAGGCCTAAATCCAGGGTTATTGAGTGGAATTTGTGAAAAGTGATTATTAATAACCAATATCTTAGAGATTCAAAGCTTCCCCTCATCCCCACCCCATCCCCTTTCTTCCAAAGTTCTGAATTTGAGTTAATTTTTTTCTTTAGAACATTACTGATAATGAGATTGCATTGACTCTCCTTATCCTGGTAAGCTCTGGCACAAGATTGCAAGTAATTTAAAGTAGGGGAGCCCATTGTGTTCTACTCAAGCTTGGGTGGAGGCAGATTCTTTCGTCTAGATAGCCCAAGACTGGGAGTGGTCTGGTATGACTGAAAGTGATCTGGTGGTAAAAGTCCAGGGGTGAAATGATGATGGAGTGACATCAGCCCCTATTGAAAGTATATATAAACTGTGCACCCTAACACCAAAGTGAAGTCAATTCCAAACTGGCTCCCATGCGTGGACACATGCATGCCACTCACTTTGAGAGAAATAACACAGATGCAACCTAACATTGAAGGTTTGTCTTTCTTACACAAATCTCTAAAGGTTGACTATTTGAATTGAAATATGCTTCTAGATGCTCTGATTATCAGGGGAAAGTCATGTAACTATCAGCTAAAGCATTAATAAAAATCAGAATGCTGTTTCTGGATTTTTTGTTTTGTTTTTTGGAAGGGTGGAAGGGAGGGCAATTGGGGTTAAGTGACTTGCCTAAGGTCACATGACTAGTAAGTGTTAAGTGTCTAAGGTTGGAATTGAACTCAGGTCCTCTTGATTCCAGGACCGGTGCTCTATTCACTGTGCCATCTAGCCCCCTTGGGTATGATGTTTCTGAATCAGATTCAAAAGGAACTCCAAACTTTTGTCAAACTGGTTCAAAAATATATAAAATAAAAAATGGCATAATATACTATAATTACTACAGATACCATACAGTACAGTTTTAATGAAAGAGAAACAAGATTGTTTCAAGCTCTCATGACAATAACAATAGCTAGCATTTATATAAAGTCTTAAAGGTTTGTGAAGCACTTTACAAATATCTCATTTTAGTTATACAATAATTTGGGGAGGTAGGTTTTATTATTTTCCTTACTTTACAGATAGTGAAACTAAAGCAAACAGAGGTTAACAGAGCTAGTATTTATTCCTATGTTAAATATTTCAGAATGGACAGAATGTAAACTTGAAAATTTCTTCTGTGTAAATCTTACTAGACTTGTTAAATTGTTTCTTATGTTCACAGGGATCCTTAAAATTTCCATGTTCATTAACTTTACAGAGTTTAAAAAAATACAGATACAGCTGAATGGGCCAACTTAAAAAAAAAAAACCTGGGGTCAGATTTGTCTCTAGATCATCTGCTCTATCCACTACGCCACCCAGCTACAAGGCATGTTGACCTCTTCCTTAGAAAGATGCTGCTCTCCAAAGTTAGCGGTAATCTCTTCACTGTTGACTTTGATTAACTTTTCTCAGTCTTCATCCTTCATGACCTTTCTTTATGTATTGACACTATTAGCTGTTCTCTTTTCCTACATAGTCTCTGGATTTTCATAACTCTAGCTTCATTCTTCCCCTGCAGAACTGACCAATCTCCACTCAGTTCATAATCTTTCTCACAACTCCTAAATATTGAGTGCACCCCAAGGCTCTATCTTACGTTTTCTTCCATCCTTTCTCTTACCTCATTCACTTGATGACCTCAGCCCCTCCCATAGGCTTATACTACTTTATACAGAGGATTTCTATATAGATACACATACCTATATGTGTGTATATGTACATATACACACATATGTACATATGGATTGTATACACATGCCTATATATGAATGTTCATATGTGGAGATTATATATCTATGAATTGAATATTTGAATGTGTTTGAATATTACCTGTATATGTACATGTTTGTGTATTATATATTTACATGTACACAACAATATACATATACACATATATATATTATATGGTTGTGTACGTGTATGAGGGAGAGGTTTTCCTATATTTATATTCATGATGGTAGTTTGATGGACTGATTTTGTGTGTATGTGTGCATAAATGTATGTATACACACATCCTGGATTACAAAAATGCAATAAAGTTCAGAAGACCTCTCCCAGTAACATACACCACCTGATATCACAACCATTTTGGATGTACTTCTGTAATTAATTACATTTCCTTTCCTTCCCAACTGCTCTAAATTCTCATTTTAGTAGAATAATACTGTGTGTGTGTTGTATGTGTATATAAATTGTTATACAAACATAATAATCAATTTGTTGGGATTAGGGAATATACAGTAAGCTTTATTCAGTTTTGCAAGATACACACTGCAGTATTTCAAAGAATTTAGAGCTAGAAGGTAATCTAGGTATCATCTAGGACCTAGATTCTGGGTCAAATCTCTCTTCTTACAGATGAAGAAGCTGAGGCCCTGAGAAGTGAGTTTTCTTAGGTTCTCTGTATTCATTGACCTCATTGACCTCATCCAGAGTATTGTGTTTAGTTCTAGACGCCATAGTTTCAGAAGGACCAAAGTAAGCTGCAGAATATCCAGAGAAGAGTATCCAGGGTGTTGGTTGAGCCAACACTTATCGACTACTATCTGTGGCCAAGCTCTATGAATGAATGAACATAAAAGCATTAATTAAGTCCTTTCCCTTTTTAAGTCAGTATACCAAGTGCTGGGGATACAAATACAAATGAGCAAAGTTGTCACTATCCCCAAAGAACTTAAATTTTAATAAGAGGAAGACAGTACATAAAAGGCAGCTAGAAAGGGGCCAACAACAGTGTCTTTTAATGGTACATAAGTATAACAAAGCCTGAGTCCAGGTGAGGTAGGGTATAAGCTCGTGATTCCTGGTGGTTTCAGTGGGAGAGGATAAAGAAGATGGACAGAGGATAAGTGTCATAGAAACAACTGATCTAAATGCTGGGGAAGGTGTTAAGTTTAGATATGAATCAATCTTTACCCTTTTGGATCTTAAGGTCCATTTCTTAGAGGAATAGGACAGGAACATAGGCAACTATAATAAAAGTTTTATATAGTGAGTGGGTTAGAGAGTCAATAGACAAAGTAATGTGCAAGCCCCAAGGAATAATTTTTATATTTAGGGAACTTATATTTAACCTCTCCCCCCTATGTCCCTTTCCTCCTCCCTCCTCCTCCTCTGGTGGATTGTCCATTGAGACAGCAGGACTAAAGGGAAAATCTGGCCTTGGATACCTACTAGCTCAGTGACCCTGGACAAGTAGCTTGACTCTGTCTCATTTTTCTCACCTATAAAATAGGGATAATAACAGAATCTTCTTCCCAGGGCTATACATCCTCCTATGGAATGGATGGATAAGAACAGTTTGCTCCAGTGGCCATAAAGGCAGTTGAAACAGGCATTCTGGAGCACTTAGAGCTTGGTCAAACATTGAAGGTGTCAAGATCCTCTGCTGTATCCTGGGCCATCAACAGTCGTCCAGGCATGGCCAGGTGGCTCAGCGAGTAAGAGCACCAGCCCCAGTGTGAAGATGACCTGGGGATCGAATCTGGGCTCAGCCACTTAGCACCCACCCAGAAACACCTGGCAGTGTAACCTTGAGCAAGTTACTTAACCCCAATTGCTTAAAAAAAAAAAAAAACAGTCGTCCTGATTTTTGCCTTGCCACTGGACTTCAATTACCCTGGAAGGAAAAGTGAGGCTGAAGACTCTGTGTAACACTGTCTCATTTAAATCCAGTTCATTGCTGAGTCAAGACATTGCCTTTTCATATCCTCTTTGAAAACAAAGGACAATGGGGCAGCTAGGTCGCTCAGTGAATAGAGTACTGGCCCTGGAGTCAGGAGGACTTGGGTTCGGATCCGGCCTCAGACACTTAACACACACACACACACACACACACACACACACACACACAAAATAGCCATGTGACCTTGGGCAAGTCACTTAACCCCAATTGCCCTCCAAAAAGCAACAAAAAAAGAAAAAGAAAACAAAGGACAAACAGCATCATTATTAGTAGTCATAATAATAACAACTTTCCTCTGTACCTTCTTACCCCAACTTTGACCCAAGTATGAGAATTCCTAGTTCGTGGCTTATTGCCTGTAGACTAAATTGCAAATTCTTCTGCTTGGGGTGGCTAGGTGGTGCAGTGAGTAAGAGCACCAGCCCCAGAGTCGGAAGGACCCGGGATGGGTTCCAGCCTCAGATACTTAACGCCCACACAAAAAAACTGGCCATGTAACCTTGGGCAAGTTACTTAACCCCAATTGCTTCAAAAAAAAAAATTCTTCTGCTTGATATATAAAGCCTTTCACAATCTATCCCTAGCCGATCTTTACAGCTTATTTCATCATTTACCTTCCATTCTTCATTTCAGCCAAACTGGCCTCCTTGCTTTTCACTGAACTGTGTGTTCCACCACCATGCTTTTGCTTATCACCAATGCCTTCAGTATATTCATGCTTCACCTCTGTAACCTATAACCCTAGCTTCCTTAAAAAACTCAGGTCATGTGCTATCTCCTACAAGAGGTCTGTCTCAGTATCCCTAGTACCCTTCTCAAATTATGTAATATATTTATCTGTTTCTAAAGTGTGTTCCCCCTCTCCCAGTAGAATGTAAGCTCCTTGAGAGCAAGAACTGTATTTCATTGTGTCTTTGCATATAGTAGATATTTAATAAAGTATTGCTGGGTTAAATTAGATCTTAAAGAGTTTAGATAAGATAATAGGAGGATCAGACCTATCTTTAAGAACAGTTAACTTGACAACAGAGTGGGAAGAAAGAGGCTATGGGAAGACAAATTAGGAGACTATAGCAATTGTTGGGGAATATCATGGGACCACACATGTAATTCACACATAAAATCATAGATTCAGTGTTGGAAGGAACCTTATCAACCATGAAAACCAACTCTCTCATTTTACACATGAAGAAAATGAGGCCCAGAAAGATAATATAACTTATAAGGTCACACAAGTAGCTAGCATCAAAGATGGGATTTGAACCCAGATCTTCTGATTCCCAGAGCCAGGGGAGTCTATCCATTGTACGCCCTTTACACCTCCACTTGATAGAATCCCTAGCCTCCTTCAGGGCTCCTACATGAGTCCAATTCTAATCTTTCTAGTTCCTGAGCCATCCCCCACCTCAACCCCAGAAGTTACCCTGTATTAACTGTACATATGTTTTATATTTGTTTATGCTAGTATGCTAATAGTGTTTATTCTATTTCCCTCTCATTAGAATTTAAGCTCCACAAGGACAAAAATTGTTTAATTTTTGTCTTTGGATTCCAGCACTGAGCATAGTGATTAGTTCATAGGAGGTGCTTAATTAATGTTTGCTGAATTGATGGGGGAGGGGAGGCAAAGATAATAACAGGAGCCTATATTAAAGAGATGGCAATGGAAACATAGACAAGGGAACACATTAAGATATGTTGTAGAGATAAAATCCACAAGAATTTCTTTGTGGGTTTGTCTTAACCACCATAGGGAGGGAAGTTCTAATATAATAAAAATAATGACAACAACAATAATAACACAGCTAGCATAATAATAATAACAGCTAGCATTTATATAGCACTTTTAGGTTTGGAAAGCACTTTATAGGTATTATCAGATCCTCACTACAACCCTAAGAGGAACGTGCCATTATTATATCTATTTTACAGATGAGGAAACTGAGGCAGACATAGGTCAAATGATTTATTTGCTCAGTGTTAAACAGCTAGTGTTTCAAAGGCCCAATCTGAACTCAAGTCATAAGTTCAGACATGTAGGCAGCTAGGTGGCATAGTGGATGGAGTGCTGGGTCTGGAGTCAGAAAGACCTATCTGGCTTCAGACACTTATTAGCTGTGTCACCCTAGGGCTAGTGACTTAGCCACAGTTTGCCTCAGTTTCCTCCACTGTAAAATGACTTTTATGATATCACCTATATTGCAGGGTCATTTTAAGGATAAATAAGGCAATATCTGTAAAATACTTAGCACAATGCCCAGCACATAATAGGCACCATATAAATGCTTACTCCCTTCCCCTTCTCTTCTCTTCCTAACTCCAGGTCCAGAGCTGTATCTCTTGTGTTGCCCAGCTGCCAATATGTCTTATATAGTCTTGGCGTATAGCTTCAGAGAAAATCCTATTCATAGGATTCATAGGCCCACATGTCATAAATTTAAAGATAAATGGGATCTTAAAGGACATGTAGTCTAATTTTATATATGAAGAACCTGAGCCCCAAAGAGAAAAGAGACTTGTTGAGGAGCACACAAGTAGTAAGTGACAAGACTGGGATTCAGAACCAGCACCCCTGTCTCCAAATCCAGTGTTCTTTCATGATATATACCACTTATCAGAGGGATCGCTATTAGTCCCGTACCACAAGAAGTCAAAGACAGAGGGACAAGATACCATATAGACCAAAATATCCATATTGCAGCATCCTTTTTCCATAGAAAAACCTAAACTCAAAACAAAGTAAGGGCCTGTCAAAGGGGATATGAAGTGTGCCTTTTGCTTAGGGCCATGAAGCATATGAAAGATTTTGATAAGTAAAGTGGAAAGTCAAGGATGTTTCAGATGGGAGAAACAATGTAAGAAAAAGGCAGAGAGGAAGAGTTAGGCAAGACCTGTTCAGAGGTGAGTTGGAGATTATGAATTACTCATTACTCTTAATTTTTCCATTTAAATTCATCTTTAATACTCTGCTGACCTATCCTCCACTTAACTTCCTAAATAGCCTTAAACCAATTGAAATGCAAGAAGTGGGCCATTGCCACTGAGTTTAGATTCAGTTCACCATTCTTTCCTCTGTTTTCTGCTGGTACTAAATTGTTTTTTTTTTCTCTTCTCCTATTAGAGGCAATGTAGCGGATGAGAGAGTTAGCCTAGAAGCCAGGAAGACCTGTATTCAAGTCTTGCTTTTCAAACATATTTGCTGTGTGACCTTGTTGTTGTTGTTCAGTCATTTCAGTCATCTTCAGGCCTTCATGACATCATTTTGAGGTTTTCTTTTCTTTTTCTTTTTTTGGAGGGGGAAGGCAGAGCAATTGGGGTTAAGTGACTTGCTCAAGGTCACAGGGCTAGTAAGCGTTAAGTGTCTGAGGCCAGATTTAAACTCATGTCCTCCTGACTCCAGGGCCGGTGCTCTATTCTCTGCGCCACTGAGGTTGTCTTAATAAAGATGCTGGGGTGGTTTGCCATTTCCTTCTCCACTTATGTGACCTTAGACAAATCACTTAAACACTCCTCAGATTATAGATTCCAAAAAAAATGCTGACCTACATTGGTGAAAGGAATTCCTCACGTGGGAGCTCACTATAATAATGAAATTGCATGTTCAGTCCTTATTCTTCTGATATTAAATTGTTTATGCACCTGGTAAATGACCTTATGTTTTTTGGTCTCTTCAGAGAAGCCATCTGAACTTAATCACTCAGAAAATCTTGAGATTAGATCATATTAATTCCTGGATAGTATTCCTTCTCAATACCTTTCAAATACCCTAAGTTCGAAGTTAATGACTCTAGGCTGTCTATACAAATCTGTACCAACTCTTGACTTTTTTTTGTTAAAGATGCTCTTTCCCAGACCATTCCCTTCAAATCTCTTCCTTGCCTAAGCAAAGCAAATGTATCCTCTTACAGGTAATCTAAAACCCTAACCTTTTCCTGTCTCATTCTTCTCAGTAACCACTGCACCTACTCTCCAAATATAAAACATATAGTTTTTTATTTACCAGTGTCACTTCATCTAACAGCTATACAGGACCATAGCACTCCCTATAGATCATCTGTTGCTTTAACCTAGTTTTCCATGTATGAAACTAAACCTTGCAATCTCCATTTCCTTATTCCTTCTTTTCACTCCCTTTCTACACAGCTAAGAAATTTTACCCTGCTTCCACTTTAAGAGAAAATACTTTCAATTAGCTTTACTACAAATAGCTTTTATATATCAAAAGATTGTTCTATTTTATATACTCTACCCTACAATTCCCCACCAAACATGAATAGTTTATTCTAGGAATAAGGTACAGGGTCATTCTGATAATCAAATTAATGAATGGGATTGATCCAGTATTCTAAAATATAGAATGTGTTTTCCATGGTATTTTCTCACTTGAGCCTCACAATAATCCTATGAGTTAAGTATTGCTTGTATTTTTGTCCCTATTTTGTAGATAAGAAAATTGAGGTTCAGGAATAATAGGATCATAGATTTAAAGCAAGGAGGAACCTAAGAGATAGTTTGGTCTAACTTCCTCATTTTACATAGGATGAAACCAAGATTTACAGGCTTTAATTGCTATTCCCAAGGTCACACAGGTAGTAAGAAGCAGCCTAATTCAATCCAAGTCCTCTGACCACAAATTCAGCATTTGTCCACAAGAAATTTGCCTTAAGTTCTAGTGATATGTTAAGTGACCCCAGAGGTGTTGGTATGCTGGAGTCAGGTCAAATAGGCTCATAAGAAGTGATTGTTAAATTTTCAGTGTGAGCATTTACACCTTGGAAATTGGCAAGCTATGGTAAATCAAAGCTTGATTTATTGTTTTGTTAGTTATGTAGACTTAAGATGTAATGGAGAAAAATGTTAATAATGTATATTAAACTTAAAAGTATGTTGTGGGTACTTTGTTTCCTCAGAGGTCTGGTTGTTAAACACTACTGCAAACAGGTACACACACACCCTCCTGGCTCCAAGTCCTCTATACAGATATACTCTATAATAGCAGACAGAGAAGTTTTACAAGTGAAAATAAAAATAAAACCTATTAGAAAGAAGATTGATTGACATGAAGGAAGTAATTCATATTAAGGGATTTGGAGTATCTATGTACTTAGTATAGCACCAAAGTTATCAAAATGAGTTCAAATCTTCCTTCAGACACTTACCATATTGCAACCCTGAGAAAACCCCTTATCTTCTCTAAGCCTCAGTCTCCTTATCTGCAAAATGGACTCAGGGACTTCTAAGGTCCCTTATAGTTTTAAATCTATGATCCTATGAATGGATTAAATCAGGTCAGAAGCATCTTCTTCATATACAAAGGATGGCATATTACCTGCATCAGTATTCACTCATGGAATATTGACAGTGAACAATGCAATCACATATAATGTCAAATAGAAATCTCTATTATGGAACTATGCACAAGAGGTAGAAGGCTGGGTAGGAGCACATTAGCCCTGTTATCCCCTTTACAGAAAGTGAATCCATCTTCTGCTCAGTCATTAGCAAAAATAGACATACCATAGGAAGGCTAGGCAAAGACATAGGGAGGACAAATTAGAGGTCTTTTATATATTGGACATTTATATATTGCTTTAAGTTTGCAAAGCATTTTACAAATATTATCTTATTTTATCCTCAAAACAATCCTAGGAGGTAGGTACTCTTAGTATTCTCATTTTACAGATGAGGAAACTGAGACTGGTAGAAGTTAAGTGACTTGCCAGGGTCACACAACTTGTTAGTGTAGGAAGTCACATTAGAACTCAGTTTTTTCTGACTCCAGGTCCAGCACTCTCTCCAATGTACCACTTAGCTTCCCGAGTCTTATGTTGTTTGGTGCACAGATTACAAACTATATGTTTATATATCTTTAACTTCTAATACTGCTGTGAATCAGCCCATATCTCAAAAATAGTCTCCGTAAGCCTGAAAGTTTTGTTTTCTTTAGATGATCTTGTCCATTGAGTACAACAATCCAAATCTATTAAGAGAAAGTCTGGGACTTCATGAGTTGACTCTACAGTCTTTTCATTGCCACTTTCATCTCCTTGTTTCTGAATGTGTAAATGGTTGTATTCAGAAAAGGGGTGATCACTGAGTCAAATATGGCAAGAAATTTGTCCAGCAACAATGTGGGGAATGGTCACATATAGACAAAGATGCATGGACCAAAGAACAAGGTCATTACAGTGATATGAGCTGACAGTGTTGAGAGAGCTTTAGATGACCCACCAGAAGAGTGCTGTCGGACAGTGGCTAGAATGATGCTGTAGGAGACCATCAAAATGAAGAAGGCACCTAGAGAGATGAACCCACTGTTGGCAGTGACTAAGAACTGTAGCTTATAGGTATCTGTGCAGGCAAGTTTTATGAACCGAGGAAGGTCACAGTAAAAACTATCTACTTTGTTGGGACCACAGAAGGGCAACTTTATAACAAAAGCTAACTGAATCAATGAATGGATAAGACCAATGATCCAGCCAGATATCAGAATACCCATGCAAATTCTCAGGTTCATAATGGTCAAGTAGTGAAGGGGCTTACATATTGCAATATAACTGTCAAAGGCCATAGCTATGAGGAACACCATCTCTACACCACCTATACAATGAATAAAGATTATCTGAGAAACACAGCCTCCAAAGGAGATTAGTTTGTGCTTCTTAAAAAGGTCACAGATCATTTTTGGTGTTACAATGCAGGAATCGATCATGTCAATGAAAGAGAGATTGGCCAGCAAGAAGTACATGGGGGAATGTAGATGAGTCTCAGAGAGCACTGTGAACACAATAAGGAAATTACCCAGCATGCTTGCCATATAGAATACAGAAGAGAACAGAAAGAGAAAAAGCTGCAGTCCCCAAGAATTGGTGAGCCCCATTAACACAAATTCATAAACCACAGAACGATTGGCTCCATCCATTGACTCAGTCAGCAGGGCCAACTCTGAAGTTACCTAAAGGAAAGAGAATGAAAAGGGAATCAGAAATATGGACACTGAATGGAAATTCTAAATGGAGGAGATATGGTTTGCCTTGCAAAACCTTGTTTAATAATGTTGGACTAGGGAATATTTGTCAATACCATAATCAGAGCAGATTTATTTTGCAATTAATGGTATAAAAATATTTTTACATGATTATCTCATTTGATCCTTGCAACAACTCTTAACATACTACAATCCCCATTTTACAGATGAGGAAAATGAGGCTCAGAGAGGTTCGATGGTTTTCTCAAAGTCCCACAGATCTTCACTGTTGTATCGAGGAAGTGAATAGATGTTATATCTTGGTACTAGTACTCTTCACACCAAACTGCCTCTCAACAAATGGAACTCAACTCACTGGTCCCAAGTATATCTCATTACTATGCCCACTACCACCTAATCATACCCCTCAACTACTCTATGCCACTTGACAATAAAAACTTACCTCTCTGCTTATGATCAAGTCGCTACATGACAATTACTGTGAATACCATCATTAAAATTCATGGATGACACCCATAGAGCAAAAGATAAAAACTACTTGCAGTCATCCATTTGGGGATTGGTAAGAGCTAGAAAGGACCTTCCAATTTATCTAATCCAACCTATTCAGTGTACAGATAAGAAGACTGACATTCAGAAAGTTTATCAGCAAAAAGTTGTGATAATGTACTTATATCTTAATATACTTTTTAATATGATACAAAGGGACCCAATTATGCTGATTAATTAAATTTCCCCTTTTGCAGGTAATTGTCCAGATATTCTTTCTATCTCTCCATCTCAGCATGTTTTGTGCCATTATTTATTTGGCCTAACTTGAATAAATAGTATCTGAAACCATATTAGGGAGAGTACTCCTTTCATATTTGAAATCCTCTGTTTAATCCATTGGCACTAAAACTGAGTATTTCTGTTTATAAAAGAGGATGTTCTCACAACTTCAACACTTGGTTTTCACCAAGTAAAACTTCTCAGTGGAACATTCATTGTAAAGCGATTCCCTCATGCCTGTCTTCCTTCCATATTTCCCAGGCTTTCTGAAGCATATATGAAGTAGGAATGGTTGGTATCTAGTCAAGGAGAGGCAATATGGCTATAATACTAAATCTATAGTCAGGAAGACATAGATTTGAATCTTATTTCTGAAGCTTACTATCTATGTGACCATAAATAAGCAAAATATGACTCCAGAGTCTCAGATTACTTATCTGAAAAATGGGAATAACAGCATTTACATCACAAAGTTCTTCAGAGACTGAAATAAGATAACATAAAAACCATCAGAGATACAAGATAGATACTTAGACCTGTGATTTCATTGGTAGTGGAGTTCTTAATAAAGAAACTTAATGAAGTAAGCACTAACTCTGTAATTTGAAGCTTTAGAGAGTTGCCTAGAACACTCATGGTTTAAATGACTTGCTGAAGATCACACCAGCAGTATGTATCATAGAAGGAACTTGAACCCATATATTCTTAGCTCTGAAACCAGCCCTCTATCCATTAGAACATGCTACATTAGCTACATCCTGACTACTCCTGCCCCACTACTACTCAAGTGCTATATAAATGTCAGCTATTTTATTATATTTTATATTCTATTCTTATAGAGGTGTGTCCTCCAGGTTGGAGATCTGTTTGACATCTATCATACCTTTATTACATACTGACTATTTCTACCCCACCACCATTCAAGTGCTAGACAAATGTCAGCTATCCTTAAAGTAACTAGGGGTGTATTCTCTAACCTGGAGACCTGAAGAAAGGCAGAGCAATCATGAAAAATAGTGGACAAAGCAGAGGTGTCAAACATGCATCTGACAGGCCCTCTGCAAATTCTACCTCTCAAAACCAAATTAAAATGTAATTGATTAATGTTTGACAAAACAAATAAAATACAACATAGATTAATTTGTGATTTTCTAAGTCAACATGCAGTTGACAGGGAGTGTTTCTATTTGACACCACTGGAACCAGAAACTTAAGCTACAAAGAAAGGAAAAATGTTAAGTCCCTTTGGGGCATTTAAAACAGATGAAAACAAGAGATACTAGTGGACCAAGGAAGTTGGGGGCAGAAACTGAAAGACACCTTGTGTAGCAAAGAAAGAGAACCAAAGTAAGGAAAAGAGAAGAAAGAAAATATGACAGAAAGTGGTAGGAGAAAGAGAAAAAAGGACTAAGTGAAGTCAGAGGGAAAAATATAGTTGTGCTACATAGAAAATCAATAAGGCAGAAATTAATACTATTCTTTCAATGTTTTGATTGAAAGTATATAGTAGGAACCTAAGAAATTCTTTTTCATTCATTCAGGAGAATGAAGTTCTGAATTTCAAGTTCACAGTGAAACCTAAAACAGTTTTTGTTGTTATTATTCAATTATGTCCAACTCTTCATGACCCCACTTGGGGTTTTCTTGGCAAAGATATTGGAATAACTTGCCATTTACTTCTCCAGCTCATTTTACAAAGGAGGAAATTGAGGCAAACAAGGTTAAAAGACTTACCCAGGGTTACACAGCTAGTAAATATCTGAGGCCATATTTGAACTCAGGAAAATGAGTCTTCCTGACTCCCAGCCTGGCACTCTATCACTGTACCCGTTGGCTACCAGCTAAAGCCCAAAAACAAGCAGGTTTTAAAACATAACAGAAAGAAAAATCCTCTTAAATCTGAAATTCTCTAGCACCAATTGTCTCATTTGGTCAATCACTAACAATTACTTTATGCCATAGTAACAATAGCCTTTTATGCCATGTTCTCTTTTTATGCCCAGTCACCCCAAGAAGACTGCTCACAGATCCTTTAAGGACGGGACTGTGTCCTTGTACCTCCTCCAATACTAGCATGGCATTGTTCATATTAGTGTAAAGTTAATATCACGTAAATTACTGAATCAGTAAAAATAGAGGTAACGAAGGGTCAAAGATGAGTAAAGAATAGGAAACAGTCAAAGTCGGAGAGAGGAGGGAGATATAAAGATGGAAAAGGATGATATAAATTGAAATGTCATCTCTCTCACCTGTTCTTTCACAACACAAAAGGTAGCAGCATATTAAAGGGTGAAAAAGCTCAGAAAATTTAGTATTTTCCATATAATATTTTTACCACCACCATAAGTTGCAGATTTTCAGGGGGCTGATCTAACTTCAAATATTCTCCCCTACTCACAAATTTAAAACCAGATATTTATCAGAAACGTGGCCCAATTTGCGGATTAGAAAAATATTGTCCTCATAAGTATAATATTCTCAAGAAGGAGAAAGTATCATTTGTACTTTTACCACTATAGAAAAAGTTGTCAATTAACGGCATTGGTTTAGTGACCAAGGAAATCTATGGAGATATAACAATAGCCATTTTATGATCAGCATGGCCTGGGATTTGTGTCATAAGATTATATTAGTTTTCCCAAAGGTCAAAATGTTACAAACGTTGCTAGGCAATGAACAGACTCCAAAGGAGAGAGGATGAAGAGAAGTGGCCCCTATAGGCTGGGTGATTTCATGCCCTGGTTGAAGGGAGAAGGAGTTAGCTCATTTGGTGTTAAATTAACTCAGTAAAATGAATGACCTAGGGGATTTGCTGAACTAATTGAGATAAAAATTAAAGAAAGTGGTCCAAGGCTCTTAATGGACATGAGGCAGCTAAGAAGTGGTATAAGGGGAGAATTTCCAGGGCCCAACTGGCTACCAGTTCTTAATGACTAATAAAGATTACGTAAACCTTCAGACCTCTACAGGCTAGGGATGAAAGCTCTCACTGAATGCATAAACTCAAGGACACTATCACCTTCAAAGTCAACCAACCCTCAGGAACACAGGTAGCAATTCTAGAAAAGTGGAGCATCCTTCACTGAAAATAAGCAGTCAAATATACAACCACACTACTTACCCAATATAATCTCATTGTTTAAAATCTTGGGTAGGGAGGGAATACATCCATGAGGGATCAGAGTTCCTGACCCTGCAAAGAAAATGATGAGTGAAATTTGAATTGACCATTGAGGTGTGTAAACTTTCTCATATTCTTTGGGAGAGGGAGAGAGAGAGAGAAAGAAAGAGAAAGGAAGGAAGGAAGGAAGGAAGGAAGGAAGGAAGGAAGGAAGGAAGGAAGGAAGGGAGGGAGGAAGGGAGGGAGGGAAGAATGTAGGAAGAAAGTAAAGGAAGGAGGCAGGGAGATGGGGAAGCAAAAGCAGGTGAAAAGGAGGGAGGGAAGAAAAGGAGAGAGAAAATGAAGGGAGGATGCAATGAATGGAAGATGAAGGAAAATGGCATGGACTGAAAGAAGGGAGAGAATTATAAATTAATGGAGAAGAGTGAAGATTTCTGTAGGGATCTAGATGAGGGGAGAATGAATAATTAAAATTGGTCTTTTCTCTCAAAGCCTCCAAATTTTAAGTCTTTTTTCACCCATTCATTCTCATGAACAAGGTACCATGTGGAGTACTGAATTTGAAGTCAGAGGACTGAGTTCAAATCTCAGTTCTGCCACTAAATATCTGTGACTTTAGAAGTCACATAGCTTAGCTTCAAATTTTTCCTCTATAAAAGGAGAGACTTGTAAAGTTCTTTCAGCTTTAAATCTATGATCCTGTCAGACTCTTCCTCTATCCCACAGATGATGGTAAAAAGAAAAAAGCTCATGTAGACATTGCCTGTGGGCACACTGATCAGATTATATATCCCTTTTTAATCTGGCACAAATATTCAATTAGGTTATCAGATAGCAGTTCCCAGGTGTCTGGAAGACTTGCCCTAGAACCAAGCCAAATGGGAAGGTAGGAAGTACTCTTTATTATTGGAAGGATTATAGTTAGTGAGTCTCTACTCATCCAAGTCATGTGAATAGTCACATCAATTCAACTGCTGAGGCGGGGGGAGGGGGGGGCAAGACCTCAAAGGCTCCCTCCCACTATCACTGAGAAGGAAAAAGTAGGTCACATTATAAACATATTAGAGGAACAAGGAGGCAATTACCTTTCAGACCTTAAGGACAGGGAAAGAGTTTGTTATCAAACAAGGAAAAGAGGATCATAGAACATGAAATGGACTATTTTGATTACATTAAATTTAAAAGTTTTTACCCAAGCAAAACCAGTGAAGTTAACATTAGAAGTAATACAATTAAATAGTGAAAAAATACTTCACAGAAAATTTCTCTAATAAAGAAATATGTCCAGAAATAAGTATCAGAAGCAGAGTCAAGAGAGGTTTATTAGATGTCTGGCCTGGGCATTTCCTCAAAATGGAGATTCTGGAAGGAATTCATGAATGAAAGGAAGGAGACACGGGTGGAGGGATCTTCCAGGGTGAGAAGATGGCTAAGGCATGGTATAGAAGAGTCTGAAGCATAGCCAGGAGAAGAGTGAAACACACTGCTGCTGTTTCTACCACATTCTCTGTATAAAGTATGCCTTCATTTCAAATTTATGCTACAAAGTGAAGTAAACAGAGGAAAGAAAATAGTGTACACAATGATTATAATTGTGTGAGTAAAAAGAACAATTTCCATAAAGTAATCAAGAATAAATATTGTAAAATTATATATAAGTTTTTCCCCAAAGAAAAGATATGAGAAGAAACCTACCCAAGTCTTTTGCAGGAGGTTATGAGTGGGGAGGAGGGAAAGGTCCATGGGTTTGAAGCATAGCCTATACTGTCAGGTTTTTTTACATATTAATCATTTTGTACTTTTTTATTTATTATTTCTTTTTTTAAAAAATTGTTCATGGAGAATGGTTCTCTAGAACAGAAGGGGGTAATGGGGAGATTTAAGCCATATAAAACAATATAAACAATATAAAGACAATCATCAATAAAAATTTACTTTTAAAAAACCATTATTCAGCTTTCAAATATTTCAGTTTCTGTTGTTAAAACTGGGGATATAAACGTAGCATGGGGAAATAAAACTATATTACACAATTCTATCCTTGTAATTTAGGAGTATGTTTCATCTAGAAGAATTATCATATCACTCAACTTTATTACTAATATCTTTGACTATAGAATTAGATTTCATCCAAAAAAGTAACCCCATTATCTTCCAGACTCTCTGATCCTCTGGGATATTTTTACATATTCTTACCTTTGCCTTCTGCTGATCCTCCCTTCTTCCTTTCTTCCAAAGGTTATAACTCATATAGGAAAACTAATTATAATGGCCAGGGAAGTTCAAGAAATGCCTCAATCCTCTCTAGATCATCAAAAAAAATGAAGCGTTCTTCCCCAAAAAATGGAAAAACATTTGCAATGAGAAAAGAAAGGAAAAAGATCCAAAAAGGGATATAATGGGGTGGATGGCCAAAGAATGTGACAATGAGGATGATGGGAAGAAGGGATCCTGACACAGAAAACTAAGGAAGAGTTTGGAATGAAGTTTGGAATTTCTGGAGAAGAAAGAGCTGGAATCTCAGAGGAGGAAAAATGTTTCTTTTATAGGAATGTTTCTATGACTCCAAAAGGTCTGTCAGTTTAAAGATGACATAAATGTAGAGCATAGTACAAAGGCTGGAGAAAGTTTATTCTCAGAACCACAAATGTAATGCAAGTAGGAATATGAAGCAGAACTCTGAGGTAGAGGATGAAGCCTCAAGTGACTCTACCTAGGGATAATTGTTTCTATCCCTTTCTCCTCTCCATTTGCATGGGGAACCAAAATTAGTCTCAGAGTTGAGGAAACTAATGGATATCCCTTCTTGGTTTGTTGAAAGGGAAGATCGAAAAATAATTCTGAAGAAGTAAAATTTGCCAATATGGCATTAAATGAGAGTTAAAAGGTCCTCCTAATTTTCAGTCAGAACAAATTTGGGGGCAGATATGTACCCCCTCTGGGGTGTTTAGGAAGTTAAAGTTGAAGAAAAAAAGATTCTAATGTAGTAGAGCCGTTTTCAAAGTGAATTCCTTAGGAACTCCTAAGGATGCCTGAGATCCTTCTAGGTATCTATGAAGCTAAAACTATCTTCAAAATAATATTAAGGCATTCAACTTCTAATGTTGTAAATATTGAGAGATAAAACCCACATAAACAAGAGCTCATTGGGGGAGAGGTCCTTAACAACTTTTAAGCCTGTGAAGAGGGCCTGATACCAAAAAGTCTGAGAACCACTAGTGTAGTAGAGAAGGCACCAGAATTGGAGTAGAGAAGACCTGAGTTCAAATCCTAACCCAAATCCTGCCAAGTCACTTAACCTCTCTGTGCCTCAGTTCCTACATTTATAAAATGAGGGGATTGGACTTACTGTCCTTCATGGTCCCTGCCAACTCTAAATCAAGAGTCTATGATTCTTTCAGAGCAGGTTCTATATTGCAGATATTATCAGCAATGTTAATATACAGAATAAGCTGACTTGCGGGGTAAATACAATAAAAATGTTTTGGGAGGGGTAACTATGCTGAAAAAAAAAGGAGGATCAAAAATGAGATAGGGCTACTATTTGAGATAGATGGGATCATTAACATGGACAATGGAAAGAAGGCAGAACTGTTCAAGTTCTATTTTAATTCCATTTTCTCTGCCAAGAAAAATGATCATGGATTGGAAAGAACAGAACAAAAATATCTAGTAGGTCATTGAAAACCAAGGTAAGTGTGGGAGTAGTAAAAGGACTATGTGGGTCAACATGGACCTTTCCAGTCTGCTCCACTTTCTGCTGGGTCAGATTCCCCATCGTCCACTCCTATCTCTTCCACTAGGGCACTAGGTCAGCTAAGTAGCACAGTGGATAGAACCCTGGACTTGAAATCAGGAAGACTCATCATCATGAGCTCAAATGTAGCCTCAGACTTACTAGCTGTGTGGTACCAGGTAAGTCACTTAACCTTGTTTGCCTCAGTTCCTCATCTGTAAAATGAGCTGGAGAAGGAAATGGCAAACCACTCTAGTATCTTTACCAAGAAAATCCCAAATTGGGTCATGAAGAGTCAGACACAACTGAACAACAACCTCCTCCACTATCACCAGCAACTTTCGGGACTACTAGGTGGCGCAGTGAATAGATTACCGGCCCTGGATTCAGGAGGACCTGAGTTCAAATCCAGCTTCAGACACTTAACACAAAACTAGCCATCTGACCTTGGGCAAGTCACTTAACCCCAATTGCCCTACCTTCCCCCTTCCAAAAAACAAGAAACAAAACAAAACCAGCAACTTCAGAGCTGAGGGAAATCTGGAACTAGTAACAACTGACGAAGATCGCTGGGGACCACCTTCAAGAGGTACTCTTAGTTTGAAACTAATGTCTCCCTGACCTCACTACCATGCAGAGCTATGGAACAACTAAGTCAACTACAATGGCTTTTGGAATCAGCCACAAAGGAGAATAATGATTACCAGGAACCCTGGAAGGTCATTCCAGCTGTCTATCTCTCTCATCTCTGTCCCTGCTCCTAGCTGAGGAATCCACAAATACCAAGAGTCTCAAGCAAAGCTCCTACCAGAGGATTCACTGTAGTGACAAGAGTCAGTCAAACTTCCATGATAGGATTGGGGGAAAAGAAAAGGAAGATTACAGAATGAATTAGACAAAAAACCCTAACACTTTCTTGCTTACTAGAAACACATTTGAAACAAAAAGATTCATAGAGTTAAAAGGAAGTGTTGGAGTAGAATCTAATATTCTTCAGCTAAATCCAAAATAGATGGAAGAAAAAGCTTGGTATCAGACAAGGCAACAATGAAGATAAATATGATTAAGATAGACAAAGTTGGAAAATGGATTATACTTAAAGACACCATAAATAATAAAATAAAGTCAGTCTTAAATATGTGTTGACTGTATAGCATAGCATCTAAGGATATGAAAATAACTAAGCATATTGTAATACCTAAATAGTAAATCATGGGAGGTTTCAATACATCTCCCTCAGACTCCAATAAATTCAACAAAAAAATTAAAATCTGAATAGAATATCAAGAGAAATTAGATATGTTAGACTTGATGATTACTAAATAGGCACATGAAGTAGTATTACTATTTTATAAAAATGTACAGAACCTTTATAAGAATTAACTGCATCATAAGGGAAAAAGAACTCAAGTATAAATTCAGAAAGGTAGCAAAAATAGGAGAACTTCTAATAAAGAACTCCCTCTTGCACATTGCAGATCACCACTATCTCTGCAAATTAGGATACTGATGGGTTAGACAACTTGTCCAGGGTTACATAGCCAGCACATATCAGAAGTAAAATTCAAACACAGGCCTTCCTGATTCCAAGATCAGCTCTTTATTTGTTTATAGACACTTTGCCATCTCTCAACAAACCTTAATACAATAAAAATTAAAATAAATGAAGGAAACATAAAGGAATAAGATTTAAATGTAGACTAAATAATGTCATTTTAAAGATTGAGTGGGTCAAAAATAAACCATAGAGATAAAACAGACTAAAAGATATTACAAAAAAAATCCAAAATGTACAGGATATCATATTGACAGAAATAAAGGAAGGTAAATAATTAGAGAGGTATTCATTGTTCATGTCAAGGCATTGACAATATATAATAAAAATTACAATACAACCTAAATGAATATATAGTAAAAATATAGTCTGATAAAAGCCTGGTCTCCAAAAAATATAGAAAATAGACACAAATATATGGCATAGTTTCATTTCCCAATAAATTTGTAGACAAAGAATATTAACAATTGGTATACCTTAAAATGACCAAAAACAGTAGGAAAGTTTCCATATATATCAAAATATCTATAAAATTACTTTTGTTGTAACAAATCACTATCAGCAAAGTTATAGCACATTGGATCATAGGACTATAAATTTAGACCTGAAAGGGACCTTAAAGGTCATCAATTCCAGTTATTCATCTTTTTTTTATTTTTTTGCACCCACTCACATATGTATTTATGCATACATACATCCTCCTATACATACATATATGTGTGGATACATACACACACACACACACACATATATATATATATATATATATATATATATTCCTTTCAACTGTGCTCATACTGAGAAAAGTTTCAGGAGTTACAGTGTTCATTTTTCCATGTAGGAATGTAAATAGTTCAACTTTAACAAGTTCCTTATGATTTCTTTGTCCTGCTTACCTCCTCATGCTTCTCTTGCTCATTGTATTTGAAAGTCAAATTTTCTTTTCAGCTCTAGTTTTTCATCAAGAATGCCTGAAAATCTTCTATTTCATTGAATGACCATGTTTTCCCCTGAAGCATTTTACTCAGTTTTCCTGAGTAGGTGATTCTCGGTTTTGGACCTAGTTCCTTTGACCTGTGGAATAACATATTCCAAGCCCTACAATCCCTTAATGTAAAAGCTGCTAGGTCTTGTGTTATCCTGATTGTGCTTCCACAATACACAAATTGCTTCTTCCTGACTGCTTACAGTACTTCCTCCTTGACCTGGGAACTCTGGAATTTGGCTATGACGTTCCTAGGAGTTTTCTTTTTGGGATCTTTTTCAAGAGGTGATGGGTGAATTCTTTCAATTTCTATTTTGCCCTCTGGTTCTAGAATATTAGGACAATTTTGTGTAATAACTTCTTGAAAGATGGTGTCTAAGCTCTTTTTTTGATCATGGCTTTCAGGTAGCCCAATAATTTTTTAAATTATCTCTCCTGGATCTATTTCCAGGTCAGTGGTTTTTCCAATGAGATATTTCACATTGCCTTCTATTTTTTCATTTGTTTGAATCTGTTTTATAGTATCTTGATTTCTCATAAATCATTAGCCTCTAATTGCTCCAATCTAATTTTGAAGGAATTATTCTCTTCAGTGAGTTTTTGAAATTTCTTTTCCATCTGGCAAATTCAGCTTTTTAAGGCATTCTTCTCATTGGCTTTTTGGGCCTCTTTTGCCATTTGAGTTAGTCTATTTTTTAGGGTATTTTCTCCAGTGTATTTTTCTGTCTCCTTTAGCAAGCTGTTGACTCACTTATCATGATTTTCTTGCATCATTCTCATTTCTCTTCCTAATTTTTCCTCCACTTCTCTTACTTGAATTCCAAAATCCTTCTTGAACTCCTCCATGGCCTGACCAATTCATATTTTTCTTGGAAGCTTTTGCTGCAGGAGTTCTGATTTCTTTGTCTCCCTCCCATTCCATGCTTTGATGATCCTTTTTGTCCCTAAAAAAAGAATTCTATGGTCTGATAGTGCTTCCTCTGCTGCTCATCTTGCCAGTCAATTACATGACTTTTGAGCTCCTTGCCACAGTAGAACTCTGCTTCCAGAATGGAGAGAGCTTTGTCCCAAATCACTGGTGTTTCCACAGCTGACAAAACTATTAGTAAGGAGCCCTCTCCACAGCTCCCACAAGCTCTGGCACACTGGCTACACACCCCATGACCACCACCCAAGACTGTGACCCAGATCCAAGTAGGCCAAAGCAAGATTGATTACCCTCTGAATGGTCGCTTGGTTCCCCCTACAATCTGAAGGCCAGGAGCTCTGGAGGCCATTTCTCACCTCAGGGGCAGGAGCAGGGGCCAGACTGTGTTCTTCCTTCACCCCAGTATCAACAGAGTTCCCCACTGACCTTTTACTTTGTCTTTGGCAATTATGGGTTGAGAAGTCTGCTGGTGATTCACTCTCAGCTATTCATCTTACAGACTAGGAAACTGAGGCCCAAAGAGGTCCTACATGAAATATAAAATGTCTGAAGTGAATGCCTGACTCAAACCCAGGTATTCCTCACTCTGTGTTCCAAACAATCCACTTTCACATTTGATTAGGGAGTATATGAATAGTTTATTGTATGTGAATATGATGGAATATAATTGCTCTGTAAGAAACAATGAATATGAAAAATTGAAGAAAATATATGAATTATTGCAGAGTGAAAAAACAGAAGCAAAAGGACAATATCCATAAGTATGAGAATATAAACAACAACACAACGGAAAGGCAGTAAGTCTCAATTTAAAATTTAATGACTAATATTGATTCTAGAGGTCAAGTCAATAAACCAATAAGCATTTATAAAGTACTTACTATCTATCAAGCAAGCAGGTAGATGACTCAGTGGATAGAGCACTGGGCCTGAAATCAGGAAAGATCTGAGTTTAAATCTGGCCTCAGACATTCACTAGGTGTATGACCCTGGGCAAGTCACTTAACCTTTGTTTGCTTAAATCTGCTTGAGAAGGAAATAGCAAACCTCTGTGTCTTTCCCAAGAAAACCTCATACAGGGTCATGAAGAGAGGGATGCAACTGAACAACAGTATGCCCCAAGCACTGTTCTAAATACTGGGAATACAAAGTAAAAAAGCAAAACAGTCCCTGTCCTCAAGGAACTTACATTCTGCTGGTGTAGAGAACATGTCCATAAATAAATCAACAAAAATAGATACAAAGTAGATGAAAGGGAGGGGACATCAGCAGCTAGGGAATAAGGAAAAGCTAAAGATAGAGGCCATTCCTCACCTCATTTTATTAAGCCTCAATCACTGAATGGGTTCTGCCTTAGTCAAACTGAGAGCTTTAAAGATTTTAGCTTAAAAAGTTCAAGCTCTCCCACTGCATCCTGTTATCCTGATCCATATCTGGCCACAGGACCCAAATGGCTCTGGAGGCAAAAGTGAGGCTGGTGCCTTTGCACAGTCCTCCCTCACTTAAATCTAATTCACTTGCATGTCATGGCATCACCTCCCTAATGTCATGGTATACTTCAAGAAGAAAGGACAAACAGCAAGATAGAATGCAGCACCTGAGTCAAGTCTTGAAAGAAATTAATATTACTAGGAGGCAGAGGTGAGGAGGGGAAGTATACACTAAGAACAGGAGCAGTCTGTGGAAAGGTACAGAAGTGGGAAATGGAGTGTTGTGTATTAGGAATGGTAAGAAGGCAAGATTGGCTGGACCACAGAGCACATGAGTAATAAGACTAGAAAGGTAGGCTTAGGGCAGGTTATGAAGGGCTTTAAATGACAACAGAGGAGAATATATTTGATCCTGTCAGGATCATGCTAAGACCATGCTAAGACCATGCTAAGACCACCCCTGTCATTTTGCTATTAGGAGACATCCTGTTTTTCAGAGCTAAGGCCCAGCCAGCAAGCTGTGCCCTGAGTTTGGTATAACAACAATCCTTTGCCCTCACCCTCTGGATGAACTCTGCCACAGGGTAATGGCAAGCATAGAAGTAGTTTACACCTTGTTTCAGCTATTGAATTAACACCTTGTTTCAGTTCAAGTTTGTTTTGAGCCTTATATCAAATCTGTTAAGAAACAGAATTTGTAAACCTCACAACTTGTGAACCCTAGAACTCATGAACTCCTGCAACAGGAAGGGGAGGAGCTATACCATATGCAAGGAATAGCACAATCTGGACAGTCAGAAATCCTTGGGATAAGCATTATGGAGGCAGGGCAGCTGCTGCTGGACTAAAGACTGAACTGAGAATTGAGAAAAACTGAGAAGAGGACTCTTGTGGTGGCAGAATCAAAAAGGAGAAAACTTGTGGTATCCCAGCACTCTGTCTGCTCTGTCTGTGTTAATGTTTGTAATACTTTGTGCAGAAGCCCTGGGACCTTACTGAAAGCCCTGAAAGACGATTTTCTGGTTGTTTGTTTGCAGAAGTCCTGAAGGAGGGTTTTGGAGGTCCTGGGATTTTACTGACAATTTGTGCTGACCTCTTGGACCTTGTTTGTTGGTCTGTGTTGATTTTACAGGCAGATAGTTAATTGATGATGGTGCTGGCAATGTGCATGAATATTATTGTAGCTTTGTCTTCCCAGAAACAGGAACTGTGAAGGACTTGAGACAGACTGGAAACTGTGAGCTTCAGTATGGAATGGGAACTAGACAAAGAACTGGACAAGGAGCTGGGAGCTGCCTGCCTTTGAAACCAGGTGACAGATGGAGCTAGGACCATGGAAGGGGAACCATGGAAGCTGAGAGCCAGCCTTGAGTCAAGCTGAAAGAAGACTTTGCTTGTATACTGTGTACTGACTGAGAAGATTATGATTTACTGTGACCTAGGAGTGGAGAACTTTGACTTTTGTACTTTGTGATTGAAGTAAGGATTTTGTGATTGACTAAATGAATGTACTTTGTTTACAACTATGTGACCACTTTGGTGAAAACTATGTGGCCGTTTTAGTGATAAGTTGTTAAGTTGTGACATGGTGAATGCTGTGTTTTTTTTAATTTTCTGTGATAAGTTGTAACATTGTGAGTGTTGTATTTTGATTTTCTATGAATGTTTTTCTCTGATTTTTTAATTTAATAAATAGAGAGCTCACTATACTATGTAATCAGAATCTTGAAAGTTGTTCACAGCAGCAATCCTCCAGGAAGCTGCTCGTGCTTGGCTTTACACACAGCAAAATCCCTGAATTGTTTCACACCACCAGCACCAGGTAGTCGCTGAACTCAGACAAGGAACTGCAGAAACTACATTCTGGTCATGAAGCCTTGCTACAAATCAAACTTGTCTTATCATTGCTGTTACCCCTTATTGTCAGGACTATAACTCACTACATAGACCTTGGTGTATGTACTGAGATTTGCCCATGCTAAAGTGGATCTCCTCACTATCAGAGGAGGCCTGGCACATGTGTCTAGTTTCCCTCCTCCAAAGGAATAAAGAAAGTTTTTTGCTTATTACCACTGTTGGCTCTATTTTTTATTTTGTTTTAATTTTATTTCTTAGAGTTAACTGTGGTTGTGGAAGCCTGTGTGAGCTCTCTGGCATTTTCAGAGTTAATTATGGTCATGATAACTTGTGTGAGTTCTTTGGAATTTTCAGAGTGAACTGTGGTTGTGATAGCCTGTGTAAGCTCTCTGATATTTTCAGAGTTAACTATAGTTATGATAACTTGTGTGAGCTCTCTGATATTTTTTTCCCAAGTTAGAGTAGTTGTATAACCTCTGTGGCTCTTCGGTCATTTATTTTCAGAGTTGACAATTCTAGAGGTAATAGCAAGACATTAAAATTTATTAAGGGGAGGTTTGACATGTTCAAATCTGAACTTTTGGAAAATTATGTTGGCAGTGGTGTGAAGAATTGATTGCAAAGCGAATACACTTGAATGAAGAAAGGAGACCAATTAGGAGACTATTTCAGTGGTCCAGGTAAAAATTGATAAGGGTCTAAAATAGAGTTGTAGCTCTGTGAATGGTGAGAAAGGGATGGATGTGATGGATACTATGAAGTTAGAAAATACAAGATTTACAACTAATTCTATACATAAGGTGAAATAGGATGAAGAATTGAGGATGATGACAATAATGAAAATCTGAATGGTTGGAAAGATAATGACTCCATCTAGAGAAGTGGGGAACTTGAGAAGAGGCATGGGTTTGGGGGAAAGCTAGCGAGCTCTCTTTTAGACATATTAATTTTGCATGCCTATGGGCATCCAGTTTGAAGAATCTAATAAGCAGTTAGTGATGTGGGATTGGAGCTTAGGAGAAAGACTAGGAATGGATATGTAAAACTAGAATGATCTATATAAAGGTGAAAATTGAACCCATGGTAACTAATGAGTTCACTAAAAGAATGTATAGAGAGTAGAGAAGACACAAAACAAACCTTTTAGGTATACCAACAATTGATAACAATTTGGTGGTGGTGGTGGTGGTAGTAGTAGTAGTAGTAATAGCATCAGCAGCAGTAGTAGTAGTAACAGTAGTAGCAGCAGCAGTAGTAATAGCAGCAGCGGTAGTAGTAATAGTAGTAGTTTCAGTAGTAGCAGCAGCAGTAATAATGATGACACTAGTAATAGCAGCAGTAGTAGTAACAGTAGTAGTTGTAGTACAACAGCAGCAGTAGAAGTAGTAGCAAAAGCATTTAGCTAATGCTTTAATATTTGCAATTTACTTTTAAAACATTGTCTCATTTTATCCTCACAACTCTGGAAGACAGATGTTATTATTCCCCATTTTACAGATAAGTAAACCAAAACAGAGTTTAAATAACTTGACCTGGTTCATACATAAATGTCTGAGGCCATATTTGAATTCAAATCTTCCTGACTCCATATCTAACCCTCTATCTCCTGAGTCATCTGCTATCTTAATCTGTTAGTGATACATTTGGTGATAGGAAAGTGAAAAGTAGTGGTCCAACAAGTAAGGGCAGAGCCAAGAAAGATTAGTGTCTCAAAAACCCAAAAAGGAGAGAGTAACCAAAAGAGGAAGGTGATCACAATGTTTCTCAGACAGCAATTTGCCTCTCAGGACTCGAAACAATAGCATCTTGAGAGTCAGAGAACCTCAGAGAACTCAATTTTCTCCCAAGCAACACAATTACCTAGAAGTTTAAAAATAATAATAATAATTTACAAGAAAAACCTCCATAGTAGCAAAGCCTTCTAATTAGCAGCACTGGAGAGTAGTGACCAAGTGATGCTACTAAGGACAGTAATTGCCAATGGGATATTGGTATGTGATGGGAATTGTCTCAGAGAGTCATGCTGATTTTCACAGGGTAACCAAGGGAGAAATTTTAATGGGTTACTTTGGGGAAAGGCATCTTTGGTAAATTACCCTTTCACTATTCTCTTTATCTTCTTAGAATTATCTATTTGGGACTTAAAGTAATGGGGGGGAGGGGGAAGAACACCACCATACTCACAACAAATTAAAGGAAAACCATGGACACTGCCTTGAAATTCTGTTGTAATGCTAATTAACAATGGCCAATCCAGGTAGAAAAAACAAGTTTTAGATTTGAAAAAAAGTGTGTATTGTAGAACTATAATATGACTTCAAAGGCTACCAAAGACATCTAAATAAGTGGAGTCCTCCAAGAGAGTTGGTGGCTTTATCTGTCACAACCTTCATCAACATAGAGTAGGAAGAGGAAAAGAAAAAGAAACAGGCATCTGGGAGAGATGGCCCCAAAATTCCCATGAGAGAAGAAAAGAAAAATTTTTGGCCCATTTGCCCATAGAAGCAACATTTGAAGATGAGGCAAATGTACACCACTTATAAAATAATAGTAGACATATTAATAGAAATATGAACCTAAATCAAAACATTACTGAAAAATGAATTTTCTATTGGGAACAATGTTATCAATATGGATTCTTGTTTTAGGGTTCTCCAAATGGCCTCTCCAATCATAAAAGAAAGGACAATTTTGAATATATTTTAATACTATTATAATATATATTCTACATATAATCATAATATAATTATAACATATTTTATATAAGATAATATATATTATAATATGTAATTATAATAATAGCTCACTTTGGTTAAGATAAGATTCTGGGCCTCTGAGTTCATATGGAACTCCCAGTAAGATAACTCACTCTATATTTATAGAGCACTTTACATTACATATTATATAGCACTTATAAGTTTTTCAAAGTGCTTTATATATATCATTAGATTTTCATAACACAGTGAGGGAGGTGCAATTATTCCCCTTTTACAGACAAGGAAACTGAGGCTCAAAGAGATTAAGTTACTTAAATTAGTTAATAGTTACATTAATTAGTTAATTAATTAATTAGTTACATAGTCAAATATTAACTAAAGTTTTCCTGACCTCAAATCTAGCACTTTAACTCATTAAACAAATAATGTTCAAAATTAATCAATGTCAGTGAAACAAAATAATAGGATTTGTAGCTGGTGGTATCATAAGATCAGAGATCACTTATTGCAAGGTGGAAGGGATATTAAAGGTCATCTAATTGAATCATCTCATTTTACAGATGAGGAAACTGAGGCCCAGAGTGGTTCAAATGCTTTGTTCAAGAAAGTGTAGGTATTGACAGAACAGCATTTGAACTGAGGTCCTCTAACTTCAGATCTAGTGGTCTTTCACTGTACCTTAAGGAATATTCAAATACTCCCTAGTTGGTCCTTTTAATAACTCTGGAGGGCAGCTGGGTTGTACAATGGGTTAGGGTGCTTGTCTTGGAGTCAAGAAAAGCTAAGTTCAAATCCAGTGTCTAACACTTACTAGCTATATGACCCAGAGCAAATTACTTAAATCGTTTCCTCATCTGTAGTATGGGTTTAATAATAGCATCTGCCTCCCAGGATTATTGTGAGGATAAAATGAGCTACATTTATAAAGTTCTTAGGACAGACATTGACTGGCATACACTAGGCACTATTAAAGTATCAGCTATTATTGTTCATTTTACAGGAGAGATGTGGCACCCAAATGGCAACATGAGTCACCAGTCTCTTCCACGCTCTTCCCAAGTTGATATTATGGTAAAATTGCCCTTCTGTAATCTGGTGTTGTCATCACTTAATGGTTTGGCTTTCAAGCCCAGCCACAAAGAAGTTGATTGTTCCTTCTAGAGAACTGGAATGGCATTTCCCAAAATTAATACCAGAGGAAAAGGAGTGCCTAATAATATATATAAATAAAACTATAGTATGGCCAATGGTGAAATGAAGAAAGATACCTGATAGTCACCTAGCTACATTCCTAAAGGCATAGAGTCTGTGGCAATAATTCTGTTCTCTGTACTGGGCAGCTGGGTGGCACAATGGAGAGAGGGCTAGGCCTAGAGGCAAAAGGACTCATCATCCTGGGTTCAAATCTGGTATCAGAAACTTACTAGTCTTGAGATCCAGGCAAGTCACTTAACCCTGTTTGTCTCAATTTTCTCATCTGTAAAATGAGCTGGAGAAGGAAATGATAAATCACTCTAGTATCTTTGCCAAGAAATCACCAAATGTGGTCACAAAAAGTCAAACATGACTGAAACAACTGAAAAAAGCTCTGTGCTGACCAGACCACATCTGTAATAACATTTTCAGGTTTGAGCCCCACATTTCAGGAAGGATCTAGGCAAGCTTCAGCCAGTGCAAAAGATGGTGGACAAGACAGAACGGTGTTTAATTTAAAGGAAAAAAAAATTAAGGAGATATAGGAGTCTTCAAGCATTTTGAGAGCTGTCATGCCTTCTACTTTGCCCCAGAGAGTATGTTTAGCAGCAATGAGTGGAATTAGTTGAATACAAGTTTTAATCTCCATGTAAAAAATACATTTTCAGTAGTAAATCAGTCCAAAAGTGGGATAGGTCAGGCTCAGGAGCAGGTGGATTTCCGATCTCTAGAGATTTTTACATAGAGGTCAGATGACTGCTTGTTGGAGATGTTGCCAAGGAGATATTTGGATCTGGATGGATTAGACTGGAGGATAGGGCAGTGCAAAGAGTGACAGATTTGGAGTGGGAAGAGCCACACCCTGGCTCTGTATCTTACCACCTCTGTGACCTCACTTCTCTTGGCCTCAGTTTCCTCATCTATAAAATGATATGGTTCAACTAGATGATCAGCTAGCCCTTCCAACTCTAAATCTATGATCCTCTGATCCCTTGAGATCATTTTAATTTGCATATTCTTTATACAACCCTTATTTCAATCAGTCAAATATATTCCCTAAGTCATGCATTTATTGGGGCATATTTTAAAACAAATTATCTACCTTTCACTTTAACCAAGGTGCTAAATCATCCAGGCCTCAGGAGTCACTTCTCTCCATCCTCTCCCCTTTTTCTTTCATTACCTAGCAACCCTGAACATTTTGACCTTTGGGAAAACTGCCATTACTCTATAACACAATTACCAGGTCAAGCCAATCCCATACTGGCTATTTCCAAATCTCAGCAAGATCATTTGATCACTAAAATTATTTTGCTAATTTTCTGCCTCTCCTGATAGAGAAAAACCACACAGAAGTTATTCTACTGCCTGGGGTATTATAGTATAAGAAATAAGATTAAATTTTCTGACTTACTCAGACCCATGAATATGTTCCTGATTTAAGCCTTTAAGGTGAGATAGATATCATAATTACCTCTTAAGAACCCTTTCTACATGCATGTCTTTTTCTTCCTCTCTATAACTTCTACTTTGTTTAAAATTCTATATAATTTTCCACTTTTCTTCATGTCTGTCTCCATTTCCATTCAGCCATTCAAACCATCAATTAACAAATATCATTTGAGTACCCTTAATAAACAAATCAGCTATAATAGACACTGTGAGTGATTAAAAAGATGCATAAAGCAGAGTCCCAATCCTCAAATAACTTACAGGCTGTTTGTGGTAACAAGACATGTGCATCTAGTATATGCAAATAGAACTAATAAAACAAAGAAATGTACTGTGTCAAAGGCAGATAGTACATTCTAGAGAAATTCAGAAGATTCTGTAATGTTTCTCTTGCTCTTCTGGTTTGTAATTTGGTTACTCATGGAATAGTGAAAAGCTGCTCGCAAGTTACCTGAATCTAACTGAAATATTATCTGAAAATTTTTTTGCCCTTAGACTAGATTTGGAGCTTCAGAATAGCAAGGTTGTCATTCATTTCCATCTTCCTGAGCTTTGGGATATGGTGAAATGGGCCCTGGGTTTGATATAGGACCTGAACTTCAGTCTGAACTCTGGCATTTATTACCTGTGGAGACTTCAGACAAATCACTTGTCTCTGTGGGTCTTAATTTCTTTATCTTTAAAATGGGGAATTGAAATATACCTTTATTAAGCACATACTATGTGATAAGCACCTCTTATCGCAATGCCTAGTATATAATAAGAGTTTAATAAGTGCTTAGTGATTGATTATAATGTCCTTTCCAGAACTTAATTCTGTGATACGATGTTTTCCTAGGTCACTTGGAACCTTTTTCTCCATATTCCCCCAACTTGCCCTCCTCCTTTACCTTTTTATTTTTTTTCTCATTCTAACTCTTCCTCTCAGTTTTCATCTTTCTGGTTTCCTTGCTTTGTTTGGTTCGCTTTCTTCTCCCATTCAGTATTTCTCTCAGGTCTTGCATCCATGATCTTCTTGTTTTTGTACTGATTCCTTTTGTGTTTCCAAAGTTCCAACTTTTGCCTTTGCTAAATTCATTTTTATGGTCCATTATTTCTTGTGATTGCCGTTTCCATATGGAGAGTACACGAGTGATGGCATATTCACCACTCCCACCCCATTCAATTTACAACTTTGGAAAAACAGAGACACAGGGAACACTGCCATTAACTGCTTGGAAATTGACTTTTGTAAATCATCTATACCAAAAGAAATTGCCTATGAAGTAGGCCATTTTTAAAGAAACTGTTTTATTTTATCAACAGAAAATTATATAAGGAATATTCAAATTGAGGAAAACTTTCCTAATGGGCTTGAAAGCCCTTAATATGGGCTGAGTTGAATTAGAAATGGGTAGATAGCTTAGATGACCATTTCAACATGAGCATGCTTTATTGTTTTGTTACTTTTTATACAGATTTTTATGTTTTTTCTATTTTCTATTTTATTATTCTGATTTCAAAGAAAAATACATCATGGCATATAAGTAATGAATGACTTGTCTGAGAACAGAAAACAAATAAATGGTAATAACAGAATTTGGGCCCCATATTTTAAATACCAGTTCTGATTTCTTCACCTCTACACAACTGCATAATAAATTCTAATAATAAACACAAAATTTTCGATAATATTTTCTTTTTCCCAATTACAAATAAAGAGAATTTTTAACATTCATTTTTTTAATTTTTAGTCCCAGATTTTTCCCTCCCTCTCTAAGCTTTCCCATCCCTAAAATGGAAAGCAATTTTACATAGGTTATATATGTGCAATCATAAAATATATTTTCACATTAGTCATGTTGTGAAAGAAGAAACAGACCAAATTTTTTTTAAATATGAAAAAATACTGAAAGTGATAAATTGCATGCTTTGATCTTCATTCAGACTCCAATATACATGAATTTAATAAGAAAATGTACTGGAATTCATTTGTATATTTAAGAACAGGACTAAATATATTATAGGCCAAGTATATTATAAAAAGTTTTTCTTTGATAACTCCTGTGAATCTCAGTTTTCTCAGCTGTAATGTGAGGACGTTGGACTAGATCTAGTCTCAAAGATCTCTTTCAATTCCAAAAATTCTATAAACATACAGAAATATGCTTTGGCAACATTAAAAGAGGAAGCAGGAAAGGAAATAAGCTTTTATTAAGTGCCTATTATGTTCCAGGAACTATGCTAAGCACTTTACAAGTATCTCATTTGATCCTCACAACAACCTTGTGATATAGATACTACTATAATCTGCATTTTCAGTTGACAAAACTAAGGCATATAGGTGGTTAAGTGACTTGTCCACAGAGCTAAGAAGCATCTGAAATCAGATTTTATCTCAGATCTCCCTGAATTAAGATATATCCATATATCTAAATCCTTGAATTAACAAGTTATATTATCAAAACGCATTTCTATGTAAATTGTCAAAATAACATGAACAAACAGGGATAAGTTTCTATTGTCGGGTGGTACTGAGTTTGATGAGGATTATGGTCAGATGGTGGTAGGTGTAGTAATATGGGCTATTGGGTAATTGCTATGAGTGATCTCTGATATACACAGTATTGATAGATACTTGTTAAGACCCAAATGTAAATAAATAAAGCTTTCCAAAGCATAAGTTGCCATTCAGAATTCCTACTCACTGCTTATTTTTTTCTGATTGCCTTAGGTAACTTCAGAGCTGGCTATGTTGATCTTATGGATGGAACAAATCAATCTGTGGTTACTGAGTTTGTGTTGATGGGACTCACCAATTCTTGGGTGATACAAATTTTTCTCTTTGTATTAGCCTCTGTGTTCTGTTTGGCAGTATACTGGGGAATAGCCTGATTGTGTTCACAGTGGCCTCTAACTCTCAATTACAATCCCCTATGTACTTTCTGCTCGCCCATCTCTCCTTTATTGAAATGATTGATTCCTGCATTGTGAACCCCAAGATGATTAGTGACCTTGTCAGGAAGCTTAAATTCATTTCTTTTGGGGGCTGTTTCTCAGATCTTCTTTATTCATGCTGTTGGAGCTACTGAAATGGCGCTTCTCATAGCCATGGCTTATGACCGCTATACAGCAATATGTAAGCCTCTTCACTACCTGACTGTTAGTGTGCATATCTATTGTGATAATTTCCTGGACAACTGGAATCTCTCATTCCTTCTTCCAATTGGCCTTTGTGATAAAGTTGCCTTTCTGTGGCCCTAACAAATTGGACAGCTTTTACTGCGACCTTCCTCGGTTCATTAGACTTGCCTGCACAGACACAGACTGCAGTTCCTGATTACTGCCAATAGTGGGTTCATCTCTCTGGGAGCCTTCTTCATTTTGATCATTTCCTACATTGTCATCCTGATCACTGTCCGGCAGCACTCCTCTGGGGGTTCATCCAAAGCCCTCTCTACACTGTCAGCTCACATCTCTGTGGTGATCTTGTTCTTTGGTCCGTGCATCTTTGTCTATGTGTGGCCATTTCCCACATTTCCAGTGGACAAATATCTTGCCCTTTTTGACTCAATTATCACTCCTTTTCTGAACCCCACCATCTATACATTAAGAAACAAAGAAATGAAAGTGTCAATGAAGAGACTGTGGAGTCAGCTCATGGGATCCCCAAGTATATCTTAAATTCCTTGGATGAAAAGAATGAGGATTTCAGACTTGGACTGGCAACAATTAAGACATGAGAACCTTCATTGCAGTGTTAGATTCTAAATGTATAGAAGGCATCAAATTTTTTGAGACTATGAAAAGCTCTTATCAAAACAACATTAGACAGTCTTTAATCTCTCTCTGGTATTTCTTTTTTGACAGTGTCTGAGGAAACAGATAGAATATTGGGTTTGGGGGTTTCTTTGGGGGGTGGGGGGGTCTGCAATGCCAGTATGCAAGGGGCTATCACTCTCCCTTCACCTATCCCTCTCCCTCTCGTGCCAAATAGAGACTTTTGATAGACCCTGGATATGGTCATGTTGCTTGTATTCCACTGTACATGACTGAACCTTAATGTAAAAGCCACACTTTAGACATAAAGATGACACTTCTGACCTTAGATATTAGACAATATTGCTCATTTAAGTTTGTTTCCATCATATCACTCAGTCTACTTAATTAGAAGGGTTGGGTTTTTTTCCCAACTAGTTAAAGCTCTCAATCTCCTGACCCACTTTTCTCCCTGTACCTTATCACTAGGATGACTTCTTTTTATTTAGATAAATAACCATTCTTTTATGAAATTATTTTTGTAAAGAAAAAGATAATTTAAATATTTTCTTCTTGAGTAGATAGCAGAGTAAAGAAAGTTAACCCTAGTTTTGAGAAATGTGGTGGAAAGAAAAGGAAACTATAAGGAATATTTTATGTGTCATATTATACATGTTATACTATATATATAGGTCATATTAATATGTCATATTACTGTCATAAGGGCTAAGTCACAAAGTGAGGAAGACTCAATTAAGGCAGTAGAAGTGGACTAACATGGGATAGTTAGTTATATCTAGAAGACCCTTAACTAGGCTTAGATAATTAACTAAGCTCCCCTACCATCATCTTGTCAATCTTGTTAGATAACCATTTTTCTCATTATGCCAGACTTCATGCCCTGAGGGATATAACCCCTTGAGCTCCGGAACTGCTTCTTGGGGTTCCCTTTTATCCTAGCATGGTTCACCAAATCTAGGGGGCCCCAGCCATGCTTCACTACTCCTTAGCCATCTTCTCGCTAGCTGTCTTGCCACCTGGACCAAAAAACATTACCTGGAAGATTTAACTATTCCAGAATTCCTGCTCTAAGTCTCCCATCATCCTGATGGCCCCACGTGGCTCACTATGAATAAGAGACTCCAACCATGCTTCATTTTATGCCCCATCTATCTTTTTATCATATCACTTTGCATATGTATTCTTCACATTTTCCCTGTCCCTCAATATAGTTCTGGAACCATGATCGAATCAATACTGCTATTGCCACAGAAAAGATAAAAGTCAATATACTTTTCTATGTCTCTACTCACCATCTTTGTAATTTTCTAAACCAAAATACCCTTCCATCACCTCATATATGTATTGTCTCCCCTTTTTAGAATGGCAACTCTTTGAGGGCAAAGATTCATTGTTTTTATGTTTATGTCCCTAGTACTTAGCACAGTGCCTGGCACATAGCAGACATTCAATAAATTCTTTTTCATCTTTAATTCATTCATATAAAAATACATCAACTAAGAAAGTCTCAGTGTTAAGACATTTGGAAAGCAAGGGTAGAATATAGTGAAACGAGGAGAAAAGAAAAGAGCACCAACTTTGTGGTTTAACACAGGACATGTTTGTTTATTCAGGTGATGCTGAAGTAGAGAATGGGGAGAAGTCAATTTTTTAAAGGAATACTAGTCAAAATTATTAAGTGAAGATGGAGAAATACAGGGTGTTGTTGTTCAGTCATTTCATTCATTCCCAACTCTTCATGACCCAATTTTGGGGTTTTCTTGGCAAAGATTTTGGAGTTGTTTGCCATGTCCTTCTCCAGCTCATTTTACAGAAGAGAAACTAAAGCAGACAAGGTCAAGTGACATGCCCAGGGTCATATAGCCAGTAAGTGTCTGAGGCCAGATTTGAACTCATGAAGATGAGGCTAAGCTCAGTGCTTTATACACTGTGCCATCTGGCTACCTGAACTATAGAATAATGATTTAACAATCTAGGTACTGTATAGCAATTGAGTTAACAATAGGCAATAGGGGGCCAGCTAGGTGGTGCAGTGAGTAAAGCGCTGGCCCCGGGGTCAGGAGAACCAGAGCTCAGTTCCAGCCTCAGACACTTAACACCCACACAAAAAAAACTAGCCGTGTAACCTTGGGCAAGATACTTAACCCCAATTGCTCTCCAAAAAGCAAAAAAAAAAAACAGGCAATAGGAAAACAATCAGCTCTTGGGATCACTTGGGTAGTTCAAATCCAAGAGATTCTCTAAAATAGGGAGAAAAAAGAAAGACAGGGTCATTTGTCAAGTGAATAAACAGTTTAAGGAAAGAATGGAATTTGGTACCTGGAAGAAAAGGCTAAAGGAATTAATTATAAATTAAGTCTTTACTATCAACGTAGATAATATCCTTCACTTTAGGCAATTTAGAATAACCCTGCAAAATAGATATGTGAAAGTCAACACAATATGAAGACCAACTGAGGTTGAAAAGATGATTTAAAAATTCATTTCATAACATCCCAATGTCCTATAAAATGATTCTGTACTTTTTTACCTCTTTATTTTGCTCACCTAGTTTCCCCACTTGGACTGCCTTCTCTTTCAACTCTACCATAATCTTACTCATCTTCCAGCACTAAACCCAAAACCTATCTATTTTGTGAAATCCCTCCTGAATAGCACAGGCTTATTCATGATCCCAAACTATCTGAGGTGGGATTTGAACACAGGATTTCAAGTTCAGAACTCTGCCTTTTACTCTACACTCTCTGGTTTTTAACTACATGATCTCTAAGGTCCTTTATACCTCAAATTGTTAGCGTAACTTGGAAGGCAGTACAGCTAAATTACTGAGGGAGGAAGATAACTGTTCCAGGAAATACATCTGTGGAACATGCCAACCTTTCTACCATATATGCAGGCTATAAGTGTGATGGAATGCTTCTGAAAAGTCATAATCTGGAAAACTTTCATCCATGGTTAAAACAGTTCTCTTTTGAGATGAAATAACATCTCTGAGAACAGAGGTTCTCTGAGGAAATAATATTTAATAATAAAAATTATCACATATTTTTAAAGTGTACATATAATTTTAGATATATATATATATGTTATTACATTATATCTTCATAACATTTGTGGAAGGTAGGTGCTATCACAATTTTTTTACAATTTATAAATGAGGCAACTGAGACTGAGATAGGTTAAGTAGCTTGCCCAGGAACACACAACTAGAAAATATCTAAGGCATAAATAATTCAAGTCTTCCTGAGTTCAAGTCTAATGTTGTATCCACTTTGTCACCCAGGGGAGGGGAAAGACATACTTTCAGAAATGAAGGTGATGTCAAGGCAAAAGATATCAACAAAGATGGAAACAAAACAAAGAAAAATGATAAATAATACAGGCCCTCCATTATCCAAAATAGCCTCCAAATAGACAGCAACTCACAGCAGCCCAATCAGGATAGATAGACCCTTAAAGACTGGGGATCAAATGGCATGATCAATCAATTATATCATACTCAGAAAAGGAGAATCAATGAGCAATTATTAAGCACCTACTGCATGAAGGACTGGGGATATAAAGACAAAAACAAAACAGTCCCTGCCCTCAAGGAGCTTCCATGCCATCAAGGGAACAACCTGTATCCATACAAATATGTAGCACCTGTGTTGTGAGCACAGAATGCTTGAGCAGACACTATCCCAGAGTTCACCACATGATGACATGTTTGGAGGCTCCTGGGAAAAAGAAGCTTGAAGACAGAATGGACTCTATTCCCATTACCCACAACATGAGAGAATGGTAGGTGGCACTCTATCCCTGGGTCCCAGCTCCCCTGTCCCTTCCTCCATGACCCATTTCATATCAGAAGCTGCATAATAAAGGTCACTTCCCTCTGCCCCATTGATAAGAAGTGAAGATATAAGTGATGAAATCATAGGGCAGCCAGAGGTAAATTTCTTTTCACTTTTCTGTTAACAAGGAATTAACTCACAGTGTTCTCTGTTAAACTGGTGGGTGATTTCCCCCCTTTGGGAATGGGATGAATTCAAAAATTAATTCTTCTATGACTCCATGTGGGTATCCAACTTTAATGAACTATCCTTCCCATTACTCGTTGTCCTTTCATTGATTCCATTTTATCCTGCATTTTATATGAAAGACATTCTGGGTAACCTGAACTCCTTGCTTGCGTGATTAATATTACACATTAGATATGTGGTGAAAGGTTTTGAATTAAGACAGTTCATAATTTCTCCATCCTTTTCTTCCTAGTATTGAATTTTATTTCTCCTTTACCTCTACCACAATACTTTTTAGGATCTTAACACATGGTCCTAACTCTTTTAGGTTTTTTTCAATCACCTTAAATTGAATTACCTAGGAAGCCCTGAATTATTTTTAATTCCCGCACATTCTTGTTTCCCAATCTGTCTTCAGAGCCTGAATTACAAGATTATCATCCTAGAGTTGTCTATCATAACTCAATAATTCTAGACTCATTCTTTTTTTAAGAGTTTATTATTCCCATTTCTATTATTATGAACTCTTCTTCACTTGAATAAAACAAAAACAAAAAACCTTATATTGGTTCTTCCAACTGGTACCCTCCAGTGCCTTATTGGGCTTCATCATTTTCTACTTTTGCTTTAGAAACACTATTTGACATTCAATCTTTCTTTTTTAAGTTGAAGTTACTACCTCACATCCTACATTAATTGATTTCTATTACCTTCTCTGATTTTTCAGCATAGAGTTTAACCAATGAGACTTTCATGAATTAAATTCCTTACATTTTTTTTAAATCTCCCTTGCCTTCCAAAGAAGTTTTTTTCACTGTTTTCACTAAGAAGGAAAATAATCTTTTCTCTCAAGTAGTTATTTTCTAAAAGAATGACTTCTATTCGGAGATAAACAAATTAAGAAGGGGAAGAAAAAATAACAGGAATGGGGAAGATTCAAGTAGTCTCACTAAGGATTCAAAAATCCTCACTGAACAAGGAGATTGAATGACAAGGAGAAATTGGTTATTAAAGTGCAAATGAGTGAGAAACCTTAGTGGCAAGTAGCTTCAGTATTATAGAATTAATGAGAAAAAGAAAACAAGCATTTTCCCAGGGCAGATTTCAAAGGATTAATGGGGACAATGGATAGGGACTTACTATTTTGGAGGGACAGACGCTCTTAGGAATGAAATTTTGAAAACCCAACCAGCAAAGCACAATATTGGATTTGGAGTTAGAGGAACTGAATACAATCCTGGCTCTGCTACTCAGCCCTTGCGTGACCTTGGGCAAGTATTATAACATCTCTAAGCTGTGATTTCCTCATCTTTAGATTGAAGGCATCAGACTAATTGACCTAACATCCTTTCTAGCTTTAAATCTAAGATTCTGTGATCTTATGAAATATTCTGATAAAATATAATGACAAATATTGTTTAATAAGAATCATCTACAAGTGTGCCTTATTACACTAGGGTTTAAGTATAAAGTGTTCACTATGAGCAATATGATCACACACAATACCAATGTCAATCAGAAGTCTCTATTTGGCACTGTAAATGAGAGGTCAAGGAATGTTGTTAGCCATTTACATCTTGGCTTTAAAGAAAGGTATTCTATCTGGTCCTCAAATGTTGGCAGAGTAGATAGAGTGCCAATGCTAACCACACAACAGAGAAATTAGGAAATGTCTTACATAGTTTTTGGTGCATAAAATTAAGAGATTTTAAAAGGTTGGTGTGTTCTATGCATTAAAATTAAATACTGCAGCCAGAATTTCACATCTCAGTTGTGGTCAGCCCAAGGCAGAAAACTCCCTAATACACTTTGTAATTCAAGTATGACATTTAAGTGATTCTTTGGGACTTCATGAGTATCATGAGTCTTGATCTAGTGAGATTCCATAGTTTCCCTATTGCCATCTTCATCTCTTTGTTTCTTAATGTGTAGATGGTGGGGTTCAGAAAAGGAGTGATAATTGAGTCAAAAAGGGCAAGATATTTGTCCACTGGAAATGTGGGAAATGGCCACACATAGACAAAGATGCACGGACCAAAGAACAAGATCACCACAGAGATGTGAGCTGACAGTGTAGAGAGGGCTTTGGATGAACCCCCAGAAGAGTGCTGCCGGACAGTGATCAGGATGACAATGTAGGAAATGATCAAAATGAAGAAGGCTCCCAGAGAGATGAACCCACTATTGGCAGTAATCAGGAACTGCAGTCTGTAAGTGTCTGTGCAGGCAAGTCTAATGAACCGAGGAAGGTCGCAGTAAAAGCTATCCAATTTGTTAGGGCCACAGAAAGGCAACTTTATCACAAAGGCCAATTGAAGGAAGGAGTGAGAGATTCCAATTGTCCAAGAAGTTACTAGAATAGATATGCACACTCTTAGGTTCATAATAGTCAGGTAGTGGAGAGGCTTACATATTGCTATATAGCGGTCATAAGCCATGGCTGTGAGAAGCACCATTTCAGTAGCTCCAACAGCATGAATAAAGAAGATCTGAGAAATACAACCTTCAAAAGAAATCAGTTTCTCCTTCTTAAAAAGGTCATTAATCATCCTGGGAGTTGCAATGCAGGAATCAATTATGTCAATGAAGGAGAGGTGGGCCAAGAGGAAGTACATGGGGGATTGCAAGTGAGAATCAGAGGCCACTGTGAGCACAATTAGGGTGTTGCCCAGTATACTCGCCAAACAGAACACAGAGGAAAATGCAAAGAGAATAAGTTGCATCACCCAAGAATTGGTGAGTCCCATCAACACAAACTCAGAAACCATAGATTGATTTGCTGCATCCATTATCTAAAGTTCTGAAGTAACCTAAAAGGGAAAAGAACAAAAAAAGAGAAAAAGAGGGATTGTTGGGAGAGTCTAAGAGAAGTACATGTGCTTTCCTAATTATTGCCTCACAACAAGACTGTCAACAACAACACAACTTTCATTAGGGATCACTATTGGTACTCAGCTAACTTTCTCCTCAGCACTAGGCATTGCTACACCTACCGTCTCCTGCCAGTACTTCTCACCAAACTCACTGCCATAGAAAATAGAAATTTTTCCTTATTTTCAAGTATGCGACTTTGACAATTATTTTAGAATGACTAATTCATGGATTTAGATATACATCACTTAAATTTAGTTTCATATATTCATGAGATTTTAGAGTTGAAAGAAAACTTGGAAACTAGATCTAGTCCAATGCCATCATCTTAAATCTAGGAAAACAGGTTCACAGGGATTACCAACCAAAACCTAACTTAATGTATATAGCTTATGATATGTTCTAGCTCTACTCTTAAATGTACATTACAAAAGGTTTCCACTAGGTTTACTTTTTAAATGTGTGTTCTTGAACAGTGTATGTTAGGATAGTTGTGGTATAGGGGAAATATGGTAGATCCAGTATCAGAATACTAATGCTCAAATCCTATTTCGGTCATTATGTAACCTTATGTAAGTAACTATGTGACCTTAGCTACGAAGCCTTAGGCAAGTACATTAACTCCTCTTTGCCTCTCTTTTTTTAATCTGCAAAATCAAGAAAGTAGTCACTGTTCTGCCCATTAGGAGGTGTTTCATGACAAATGTTTTATAAATCACATAAAATTTTATTAAAATTTTTTAAAATTGTAACTATAATTACTCACATTTATACAGTGCTTTAAGGCTTTTGAAGTGCCTTCTTCACAATGACCCTGTGAGGAAAGAAGTGCAAGTATTATTTGTCCCATTTCACAAATAAGAAAAACTAAGGTGACTTGCCCATGATGACACAAGTTTTCAAGGTATCAGTGTTAGGTCCCATCCAAGTCAAGCCTTGGCCTCTCTATCTGCTTATTTTATATATTTTATAATTCATATATATTTTATATTTAAATTTATATTATATATCATATACAAATTTATATTAATATAAAATTATATTGTATATTATATTTATAGTATATATGTTTATATTGTATATAAATTTATATATTTTCTAATCTGCTATATTAATTTTTCAATTTTACATATAAGATCCCATACTATATGGTAGAAACAATATGCCCTTGTTTGTTACAACAGTGCTAAAACTTACAGATGTAGAAGGAAGTTTAGGTAGTCATTTATTCCATGTATCTGCCACCTACTAGAATAACATTAAATTCAGTTCATATAAAAGATTCCTCGACTCATGTAATTTTTTCTTTCCATTTGAACTGTCCCTCTCTAATCTGCTGGTGCTAAAACAATCTTGTTTTTCCCATCTGGAAAGAGTACAATTTTATAGCTACTGGTTTGGTATAAACTATTTGTTGAATTAATTTCCAAGGTGAACAGATAGATGCAAGTATTTACTATGTCTTCCTCCTTCCTAAACCTTTCCAAAACTTGAATGGAACAGAAATGGCCAGTGTTAGCCCAAGGATGGAGTCAGGTACAATCTCCAGGGGGAAAAATGGGCCAGACAAGGTAAAATAGGAGAGTTCAACAAAAGCAAAAGCTAGAAGTCTAATTTAGGAATTCAAAAAGAATGAAAACTACAGGGTAAGAGCTATGGAACTAAGGCATTTGAATACAGAGACTAAGAGAAACAAGAAACATCAAGTACCAAGGTAAGGAATAAGAAGAGATAAAAATTAAGAGGAAAAGGTAGAAGGAGAAAAAGAGAAAAGAAAAGAAATGACATCAGAGAGAGCTGAGGGAGGAAAGTGCATATGGTGGGTACAAAGAAATATTATACCAGGGGAAAACATCATAGAATTTAGATATAGAAGGGATATTTTTTTAGATATTTAATGCAACTCCCTCATTTTACAGATGAGGAGCTTGATATGTAAAGAAGTTAAATGACTTTAAGGTCACACAGTTAAAATACGGTTAAAATTTGAACTCTGCAGTAGAAGATATTTGAATACAGGTCCTGTGTCTTTGAATCTAAGGCCCTATACATTTATATCCCAAAACTCAGGAAGATAGAAATTAAGCTTAACATTGTCTCACCATATGTCTTGTGACCACAACTAGATTATAATCTCTTTAAGGTTTACAATATTTTAGTCATGTCTTTATCTCCCCTAAATTCTAGCAAACAGTTTTTTCACTAAATACTCAATAAATATGTGTTACTTGAATGGATGAGTGGAAGTAGAGACAAACAACTGAGGAGAAAAGAAAAAATAGTTGAATTGTAAAGAAGGTATATATTATAGAGAAGAATAAAGAGCCATATAGGGGAGGAAAGGCTCACAGAGATGTTAATGGTAGCTTTCTCACCTGTTATGTGAAAGAGTAAGTCAGTAACATATTCAGAGGTCTAAGGAGCTCAGAGAGTTTGAAGTTCTCTCTTACAATAAAATATTTTCCAAAAGAAAGGGTTCTGTGTAACTTTTTCCAAACACTAAGGTAGGTAATTAGCCAGACAATGTTAGTGTTATTGCTGAGATTTGGGAATAGCCAGTCTGGGATTTACTTGACTTGGGAATCATGCCATAGAATAATGGTGGTTTTCCCAAAGGTAAAAATGTTAGAAAGGTTCCTAAGTAATGAAAGTAAAAAGAGAAAGAATAAAGAGAAGTGGGTCCTGGGAGCTGAGTGATTTAGTGCCCTGGTTAAAATGAGAGGAAATTCATTTGGTGGGAAATAAGCCTCAGTAAGTGGGTGACTAGCAAGATAGACTTGACTAAATGAGATAAGCACTGGTGAGAATATCACAAAATCACACAATATAGGATTTGAAAGGAACTTAGGAGGCCCACCAGTCCAACCCACCATTCATGACAAAATGTCTCTTTTAAAAATGTTCATTCATCTCCAACAAGTAGTATTCTCAAAGACCCCAAACATTTCGACTTCCTCCCATGTAATGACATTTCCCACCACATGAAAGGTTACTATAATAAGAAAGGCAGCTAATTAGTAGCTCTGATTGGCAGTGACCAAGCGATGCTGTGGAGACTTGAGACTGCCAATCTGAACTGGAGGGAAATAAATTATCTCCTACAATTGTTAGCTTTCCCAGGGGAACCAAGGAAAGAGGACATTAATAAGAAGAACAGGGCCCTTTTTGGAAGTCTTTTATGATTTCCTTCATCAATTTAGCAATTTTTATTCAGTTATATGAATAATAAATAATCCCTAGAGAACATTTAAAAATGCAGCTTCAAAAATGTAATGACAATTATACTATTTCCAGAATTCTGGTGTGTGCCCTATACAATTTAATCTGCAAAATGAGAAAAAGAAATTATGTGGATGTTTCAACCTTAAAAAAAGAGGCCCAAAATGTGGAGTCCACACAAATCCCAATTTAATCTAAAGATGATAATCCCCAATTAAATTGGAAGCAAAACAATAGATTTATTGATGTTGAAAGATGAGTAGGAAAATTTTGGTCAACTCAAGTGAATGAGCTCCAATGCATTACAAGTAACCACCAACTTAGAAATGGGTTGAATTCTCACAGTTAGCTTCCAAGTTGGTTCAAATGAGAAAATAATGTACATTAAATACTTTGCAAACCAGAAGGCATTGCAAAAATTTCAGTTATTAGTATTGTTGGGATGGTGCTGCATCTGTGATTCCATTGAGGGAATTCCCAATGAGAAAACTTCTGCCAATGCAGATTGGTACTTTGTCCTTAACTTACAGTCTTAGAAAATTTAAAGCTTCCCTGAGAGGTTGCCTTAGGGTCAAAGTATGTCTCAGAATGTTTCAGAAGCAGGGTTTGAAGCCTGATTTTTCTGACTTTGAGGCCACAATTCTACACTACACCATAATGGTACAACAGGTGGTGACATAGTGGTGTTTATGTTTGTGGTGGGGGCCATCTCCAGTCACCTTGATCTTTATCTTGCCACTGGACTCAGATAACTCTGGGGACTTTATACAGCCCTGCCTCACTTAAATCCAATTCACTTGCAAGTCATGGCATCACCTTCCTGATGCCTGATGTCATGATCCTTTCTGAGAACAAAGGACAAACAACAGCAACAACAATGTTTGTGGTTCTGGTTGTGCTGGTTCTGGTGATGCTGGTGGTACTGAGGCTTGGTAGTGTTGGTAGTGCTGATGCTGGTGGTGTTGGTAGTACTATTAGTGGTACTCATGCTGGTGGTATTGGTGCTGGTAGTATTATTATATGGTAAATTAATAAATGACTTGTTTAATTATGGAAAAACTGAGTTGGAAATGATAAATATTGAAAGACAGCTCGTGTTTATTTAAAATTCATGTAGAATAAAACATATTCAATAATCAGATACCAAATAACTACAGGACTCAAAAAAAACAGATTTTTTTCTTACACTCCACTTGTGTGGGAAAAATAAAAAACAAGAATAAAAACCTGATGATAGGCAGTTAATCTAAAAAGTAAATTTCAGGTTATGTCCCAAACCAGTACACTTAGTCCAGTAACAATGAGGCAAGTAAACAGATTAACCATCACCAATTCTTGTAATTTTTTGCAGGCTAAAAGAAAGGCATGAGTGACAAGATGTCTTAACACTTTGACATAAATCTTTGGCCAGGGAAACCAGTACCATCTCTCCCTTTTAACCTAGATAATTAGCTATCTAGTAACTATGTTATTAGTATCATCCATGTAGTTGAAAAATATGCACAATTTCATGGTCTACCAGGAAGAGAAAATTTCAATAAAAGCAGTATTTTAACAGTTTGTGCATATTGAGATTTGTTTATAGTGTTACAGTAGTTGGTGAAGTTACATTATCACAAATATTGACCACAATGGTTTTAATTAAATAAATTAATTTAATAATTCAACAAATTAATTGAAAACATTCAACAACATATCAATTTATCACCAACAAGCATTTACTAAGTACATGCCATATACCAGACACTGTTCTAGGTACTGGGTTACAAAGACAAAAATAAAATGGAGCCTTCCCTCAAGGAGCTTACATTTTATCAACGGACAGAGCATATATCATATACTGTGGCTATACTATGCATATGTATGCTCTACTTGGATTGCATATTAAATTATGGAATTGTATTCTGGTTATACATAGTAAAGGAGTTTTATATATATATATATACATATATACATATATATATATACTGTACATACATATATACTATATATATATACTATTATACATGGTAAAGGAGCATAGACAACTTCAAAAAAGATTCTGTTTACATCTTTTCTGTTCTCAGATTAAAGATTGAAGACTAAGAGAAATAGCAGTTAAAAGAAGGTTAAGAATAGAGGTACCATCAATAAACACTTATATTTAAAGAAAAAGTTAAGAAGATAAAAAGAAGGGACCTTATTAAGTTAAGGGAAAACCAGAGAGTTAAGGTTCAAAAGATATCAAGATTTCAGCTATAATTCTAACCTTAATAACCCTCAAAGCCTAGTTCTGGTGCCTAATCCTTTGCACTACCACCACACCTTTGTTAGTACCCTCCTCTACACCCCCACTCCCAATCCTGAAATTACTTTATATTTACTTTACATGTAAAGTAAAAATACTGGGTGTTTACTTATCTATGTACATGCTGTGTTCCCCTCCCCCAATAGAATGTAAGCTCCTCGAGGGTGGGGACTATTTGTGTGGTTTTGAGATTGGGTTTGTTTCCAGTTGTAGCCCCAATACCAAGAATAGTGCCTTAAATATATTGGTGCTTAATAAATGCTTGTTGAATTGTATTAAATTTGATCAACCAACAAACATTTATGAAGTATCTACTGTACACCAGACACTGCTAGACAATGAAAATGCAAATACAAAAGTGAAATGATCTACTAGGGATACTAGATTGTATTAAATCAAATCAAGTCAAAAATAAATTGAATTGAATTTCTATCAGAATAAAAAAGAGAGAGGAATTTCACTGACATCCATAAAAAAATGACAGAAGATATAATTGTGAAGGAATCTTTACTATAACTTAAGCAAGAAAATGCAGCATTGCATTTGAGGGGAAAAAATCATAGTAGGGTAAAATTTTCACTGAAAAAGGAAGTACTACAGAATCTGTAAGAGTGTCTATGGGTAAATGCTGACACAATAAAAATATAATGATAGGGGTAAGCAATAGACCAATAAAAGTGGCTTCCATTTATATAATCCTTTACATTTAAAGTATTTTTATATACATTATCTTACTTTATTCTCACAATAGTCCTGTGAGGTAAATGGTATAGGTATTATTATCCCCATTTTCCTGAGGAAGACACCAAGATCCAGTACCAAACAACTAATAAAGTGTGAAGCCAGAACGCAAACCTAATTTCAAAATTCTTAATACTATATCATTTAGCCTCCCAACTTACAAAACAATAAAAATGAAGTAAAATAGTTTAAAATGAGGAAGCTTTAATACTGAATTGGTAGTAATATTTTATTTAAAAATAAATTATAAGATTCTTCATTAAGAAAAGAGCAGAGAGGGATTATTTTTGGGTTGGGGGCTGGGTTTTTTTTCTTATTTGAGAAAATGACTGTTTCTAAAATAAGCAGTTCTAGAAATCTGCAAGAAAGAAATTTGTACTGCAGTTGGTGCTTAGCAGTTAACCCCAACCTTAAAGCTTTTCTAATTCTCTTTCTGTGACATTTGTATCTATCAGCCATTCCTTCCTTTAATAAAAATCTATCCTAGACTTCTCTGCTCATGATTGTTTTGGTTTCCTTTTCTTTCTGACCACTACAACATTGTCTCCATGAATTTTTGCCATTTATTCTAGGCATTTCTCAAATCCCATCCTCAAAACTCTATCTGCATTTCCTCTCCATGATTTCATTACTTTCAAGGTTCCAACTATCTTAATTATGAAGAAAACTGTCAGCTCATATATCTGGCCTTAATATTTCCTCCAGCTCTAGACCCAGGTTTCTGACTGTCTACGGTGCATTTCCACCCACATTACAGAATTTAAAATTTTCAGAATTACAAGACACCCCAGGGGTCATCTACTCAAACCCCTCTTTAATCCATATTTCCCTCTTAAACATTGCCAAGAAGTGCTTAATTTGCTCCTACTAGAAAATCTCTGGTGCTGAACAAACTATGATGCATGAATGAGATGGAATACAATTTTATATAAATGATGAAATGACAGGTTTAGAGAATCCTGGGAAGATTTGTATGAACTAATGCAGACTTAAGGGGAGAAAGAGAACAATTTCTACTATAAAACCATATTTTAAAAGTAAACAAATTTTAATTACTGTGCCAACAGTATGTTGTTGTTGCCAACACAATGACTAATTATGATTCCAAAGAACTAATGATGAAAAATTACTACCTACCTCCTGGCAGAGAGGTAATAGACTAAATGGACAGAATGAGTCATATATTTTTTGACCTGGTCGATGTAGAAATTTCTTTAGCTTGACTATGAATTTATTCCAAGGATTTGGGTTGGGTTTGTTTTTTTCCAGTGTTGGGAGAAGGAGTGGTATTGTAAATAACTGATTGTTCATTGAAAAGAAAATTTAATCCAAAAAAAAGCAAGCCTCCAGTTATGAGGAGCAAGTGACTACTTCCCAAGGCAGTCCATACCATATTTGCACATCATTACAAATTTCTTCCTTTCATCAAGTAGAAGTCTTCTTCTCTGGAACTTCTACAGAAAGACAGTGCAGTGGATAGAGCACTGGGCCTGGAATCAGGAAGATCTGAGTTCATATCCTGCCTGGGATACGTATTAGCTGTGGGATCTTGGTCAAGTCACTTAATCTCTGTTTGCCTCAGTTCCTCACATATTGAAGAATAAAATGGCAAAAATACATCAGTAACATTGTCAAGAAAAAACCCCATGGAGAGTCAGACATAACTGCATAACAAAATTTGTACAGAGACCCATTGGGTCCGAGCAGAATATCTCTAACTCCCCTTCTTTTTTTTTCTTTTGAAAGGGGGAATGCAAGACAATTGGGGTTAAGTGACTTGTCCAAGGTCACACAGCTAGTAAGTGTGTCAAATGTCTGAGTCCAGATTTGAACTCAGGTCCTACTGACTACAGAGCTGGTGTTCTATTCACCATGCTACCTAACTGTCCCTCTAACCCTTCTTCTATATGGCTGTCCTTCAAATACTTGATACTAGCTATCTTGACCTTCCTAAAATTTTCTCTTCTGCAAGCTAATTAACCTCAGTACTTCAACCAATCTTCATATTCCAAAGCCTTTAATTTCTTTGCCTTTCTGTTTATCCTCCTCTGGATGCACTCCAGTTTCACAACATCCTTCCCAAAAATGTGGCATTCCAGAAGGGAACACAACACTGAATATGTGATGCAGCCAGAGGGACTAACATCTATCTTCCTTGTCCTGGACACTTCATCCTCTATTAATGCAGCATTAGAGTCACATTGGTCACATTTTTAATGACATGTCACACTATTGACTCAAATTTAATTCACAGGCCACTAAAACTCCCAGGGCATTTTGTACACAAACTCTTATATAACCATGCATCCCTTACCCTGTACTTATGAAGTTTATTTTTTTTAACTCAGAACTTTAACAATACTACGGTAATAATAGCATTTTCATAGAGCTTTAAGCTTTTCAAAGAACTTTACAAATATCATTTCATTTTATCCTTATAACAACCCTGGGAAGTAGGAGCTATTATTATCCCTATTTTACAAATGAAGAAACTTAGACTGAGAGAGGTTAAGTGGCCTGCCCTTCTTAGACATCAATCATCTTCAGTAGATAGACTAAACTACTGTCCTTTGTACCTATACTATCTCCTATATCTAAGCATGTTGTCATCCAGTCCATATCTTTCTTTGCCAAAAGGAAATCATTAGCAAATTTTCAGATGATTTTCTGAAATTCAAGAATTATCTACATAATCAATACAGTAACTGTATCACAAAAGGAAATAAGGTTAATCTCACATGAACAGTTTAGAATCATAGATTAAAAGCTGGAAGGATATGCTTTCACATTAGGGCTTAGAAAACTAAAGTCCAGAGCTACCGAAAAAGCTCTACTACTTTTGATATCCATGCTGGCCCAGAGTGATCATAATTTCCTCTTCTAAACTACAAGCCGTTCCATTAACAATATAGTCTGGAATATATGGAATTTTGCTAGGAACCAGTCAAACTAGTATAATTTTAAGGTTCCAGTATCTTTCTTTTTAAAAAAAATAAAGACATTTCTACATTGACCATGTCCAAAGATGCATATCTCATTCTGCATATTTAGTCCATCATTTCTCTGCCAGGAGGTGCATAGTGATTCTTCATCACTGGTCCTCTGAAATCATTAGTCATTGCATTGATACAATTCTTAAGTAATTCAAATTTGTTAATTCTTACAATGTTATTGTCACAGTATAAACTATTCTTTTGATTTTGCTCAGTTCATATTACTTGATACAGATATTCCCAGGGTTCTCTGAAAACATCCATTTAATTATTTCTTAAAGGCCATTTCTATTTCATTATCCATGATTTTTTAAATATTACTGTCTCATCAGTTAGTAATCAGTTTTTTCATCAGTTTTTTGGGGACTATGAGATGTAGTACATCTAGACTTGGTGATTTGAATCATTGAGGACAGCTTTCTTACCATCCACACTTGTCTTCACTTCAGATCTCTAATAACTATAACTGCTCTATGTTTCCCAGTCCAAAGATCATTCTCCTTGGTAGAAGCAAAATAAGGATTGAGTAGTTCTGCCTTCTTTCAATCATCCCATCCCATTTTCAAAATGTTCTTCTTGCCCAAATGTGACTTCTTTAAAATATTTTGTGTTATTCAGAAACTTCACTCACAATCACAATTTACTCTGGGCATGAGCATTCTTGGAATCATTCTTGTAAGACCATGCCCCTTATTTATCTTTGACGACATGCCTTTGGTTTCAGCTTCTAATATGTATTCTTCTAACTGAGTGTTTTCAAAATCTAACTCTTATCTTCTCCTGTAAATAAGCTCTTCCTCCAGACTTTAATAATTCTCCTAACAGGGAGTTCTCATATCTTCATCAAATCACTTAAGATATTTTCCTGAAACTCACAAACTGGCTGCACACTCTCCTCATTGCCACCTTCATCTCTTTGTTCCTTAAAGTGTAGATGATTGGATTCAGAGAGGGAGTAAGAACTACGTCAAAGACAGCAAGGAAGTTATCAAGACGTGATGTGGTATGTGGCCTTGTATAAACAAAGATCAATGGACCAAAAAACAAAACCACAACAGTGATATGAGCTGACAGAGTAGAGAGGGCCTTAGAGACACCACCTGATGAATGCTTCTGAACAGTGACTAGGATGAAAATGTAGGAGATGATCAAGATGAAAAACACACATAGGGACATGAAGCCACTGTTAGCAGTGACTATGAACTGTAGTCTATATGTGTCTGTGCAAGCAAGTTTGATAAATCGAGGAAAATCACAATAAAAACTATCCAATTCATTAGGGCCACAGAAAGGCAAGTGGACTACAAAAGCCAGTTGGGCCACTGAATGGATGAAGCCAACAATCCAGGCTGCAGCCAGAAGCAAAATGCACATTCTGGGACACATAATAATTAGGTAGTGGAGAGGCTTACATATGGCTACATATCTGTCAAAGGCCATGGCTATGAGTAACACCATCTCAACACCACCAATCAGATGAATAAAGAACATCTGAGTGATGCAACCATAGAATGAAATGACTTTGTGCTTTCGAAAGAGATCGCTCATCATCTTAGGGGAAATGACAGAGGACATCCCTAAGTCAATAAAGGAGAGATTGGCCAGCAGGAAATACATGGGGGAGTGCAAGTGAGGGTCAGAGGTCACTGTGAGCACAATGAGGGAGTTTCCCAGCATGCTTGCCAAGTAGAACACAGAAGAGAACACAAAGAGAAAAAGTTGAATATCCCAAGAATTGGAAAGTCCCAGGAATACAAATTCGGACACCACAGAATAATTCTCTTTGTCCATTGACTCAGCAGGATCATCTCTTATGTTACCTGTAAAAGGAAAAAGACAAGAGATTCCAAATTACTAGAAAAGAGTTAGCCAAAGTGATGTCTAAAAAATGAAGACTATTAAAACATTTTTTAAATGCACAAAAGAAAACAGAAGGAAGTCCAAGCAAAACAGTTTTTAAAATAACATATGTGTATGTATATGTGTATACATGACACACATATGCATATGTACATATATTATTGAGTGGGATAATATTGAGATTCAATTTCATAATAATAATTTTTTTCTATTCTGCTGTGTTTATGTAAATGTTCTTTTCTGGTGTTTAAATTCAGAAAAAAATAAAATGTAAAAAACAATACAAAATACTGGGAATGATGTGGTAGAGTAATATTTCTAAAAGTAACATTTCTAAAACTTCCTTTTTAGCTTCTCGAGAAGTGTTAAGAAATACTGTTTCTCCAGCTTACAACTCTTTTTTGACTTTTCCCTTCAGGTAAGTAGTAAGAATGACGTTTAGGGTCTTCCTTGGAAATGAAGTAATGGTGATAACCAAATTTAACTCTTATCTAGATGATATGATTGCCTCCCCATCCCCTGAAGTGACTTCTGCCATGATTTATCTGGGGACAGGAGAGGAAAGGAGGGGAGGGGAGAGGAGAAAAGAGGATTAGATAGATTAGAGACAGAGAGAGAAATGGATGGATAATTAGATATCTAGATAGCAATATAAAGAGACAGAGATATATAGATAGGTAGATAAAGATTTATAAAATTTGTCTCTGTCTCTTTTTGTGTCTCCCTCCTTCTGTCTATATCTCTTTGTGTCCCTACC
>NW_027186296.1:6203680-6232514 GCF_028583685.1 Petaurus breviceps papuanus | reverse complement strand
GTATATAACCTTATCTGGACCTTTCTTGTTGCTCCACAATAATCGTATTTACATAACACCCACTTTCTATCTCATTCCCCATAGAAACATTTTCAAATCTTTTTTCCTGCTGCACTCTGGTCCCCATCCCACCCTCTAACCCCTACACTTATAACAGATAACTTTATCTCCTGCTACACTAAGAAGATTGGGTCCATTGTGAGGAATCCTTCGACTCTACTCTTTCACTCCTCAAACTCTTGTGATAACTTCACTGCCCTTCCTATTTGTCTCAGAGAATAAAGCATCCCTACTCCTTCCCAAGGTTGATCTTTCTAATTGCACCTTCAATCCTATCCACTCCCGGCCCCTCAAGGACATTGCTCCAACAATAATCTCCTCCCTCATACATCTTTAATCTCTTTCTTTACTGGCTCCTTATTCACCTATAAATGTTTTCTGGTTTCCTCAATTATGAAAAGGCTTTCTCTCCTTACCTTTCTCCCCATCCACCTACTATCACATCTTTCTCCTCCCCTTCAATGACAAACTTCTTGAAAAAATTATCTACACTCAATGTTTCCCCTTCCTCACCATGGAATGAGTGAGTCTTCAGCACCTTTAATCCAGCTTAAACTCCTATATTACTAAAACCATTCTCACAAAATTCACTAGTGACGTTGTCAAATTCAAAGCATTTTCTCTTTAAATCCTCCTTTTCCCCTCTGGAGCTTTTGACGCTCTTCACCTCCCACTCCTTATGAATACACTCTAATTTCCTAGACACTTTACTCTCTTGGTTCTTTTGCCCTAATAATTTTTCCTTTTCAGTCTCCTTCCTTGGTTCCCTTTTTGTCTCTGAACACATTAAGGCCAGAGTTCCCCATTATTCTGATTAAACTCTTTTCTCTACCAACTCTACCTATTTTACTTAGCTACTTCATTCATTGGCATAGTTTCTTCTATCATCTCAGATAAATCCCAAATCTTTGGGTTTTTTATCCTGAGTTTCAGACCCATATCTGGAAATGTATAAGGTACCTCTCCAAGTTCATGTCTACCACAAGTAGCTCAGAGTCAACCAATAACAAAATTAACTAATTATCTCTGTCCCTACAGCCATTTCTGTTAATGGCAACATTTTTCACTGAGTCACTTGTGTTCAAAACCATGGTGTTAATTTGACTTATCCAAGTAATTTTAAATCTGTTCCTAGATCTCTATCCTCTTGGCCTTAATAGAGGCTTTCGTGTACAGCTTTGCCTGTACAGATTGCTGCAACAGTGCCCTAACCTATTTTCCTATCCATCTCCACAGTTTCACCCCTCCAATCCATCCTTCACACCATTCCCAGATTAATCGTCCTAATGAAAAGATCTGATCATGCTAATCCTCTGACCAAAATTCTTCAACAGGTCCCTTGTAAACAAAACCTAGTCAAGTTCAATATCTTTAGCCTGGAATTGAATCAAAGTTGTTCATAGCCTTGAGTCACTTAACATTGCCAACTTTATTCTCATTCTACTGTCCTCCAGATGCACTATTTTATTATCATATTAGACCTCTTGCCTTCTATGTACATATGCTATACTATCCCACCTCCATACATGGCCCATATTAAGTGGCCCCTGCTCCTTGAATGCCACACCCAATATTTATCTACTTAAATGATGGTTCCTTCACAATACCTTCCCAACCACCTGCTAATAAAATGGCAATAACCCTCTAAGAAAACAGGAGTGGAATGATTGACCTTGAAAAGGAATTATCTCCAAATCTTTTCCTCTAAAAACAAAAGGAAAAAAAGTAGAATGAGAGAAGATAATAGATAATGAAGATGGAGAGGAGTCGTGATAAAGATCTCAGTAGGCCATCTCAACTTTTTCATTAAAATAAGAGAAAAATCACTCACTGAGAGTGAGGGAAGGTAGGTAGAATGAAAAAAAACTAATTATTTTGCCTATTGTGGGTAAATAAGTGTTATTGAGTCCTTTCAACTTCAAAGGACTCTCTGTGACTCCATTTGAAATTTTCTTGGCAGAGATACTAAAGTAGGTTGCTATTTCCTACTCCATCTCATTTTACAGATGAGGAAACTGAGGCAAGTATGGTTAAGTGACTTGCCCAGGGTTACAAATTTGTCCAAGGCCAAATTTGAACTCAGGTCCTCCTTACTCCATGGCCAACACTCCATCCATTACACCAGCTAGATGCCCCTAATAGGTAAGATTAGCAAGAGACAAAGAAAAGCCTTACTATGCAGCAACTAGGGTCCAGTTGATTTTAAATAAGATAAATTTTCAATTAACTCAATTGGTAGGAGTTTGTGGTTGTTCTCCAGTTTGAACTTCCTTTCAATGATTATTAAACATTATTCAGCTATAATAATAAAGGCACTGAGCTACACACTTCAGGTAAAGACAAAAAATAAGTAATGTAGACAATCAAAGAACTTACTTCTGCTGGAGCAATAGAACATATACACAGATAAATAAGAGAAGGTAATTTGAAGAAGGGGAGAGTATAGGCATCTTCTAGGTCCATGAAAGGCTTCATGCAGGTGATAATGCTTTAGTCGAGGCTTCAAGAAAGCTAAAAATTACAAGAAGCACAAGAACAGCCTATGTGGAAATAGTTGATGGAATACTGAGTTTCAGGAACTGCTAGTTTGCCTAAGACAGAAAGGCATGATTTGAAGTAATACGAAATGGAAATATAGGTTGGGGTGAGAACATAGAGATCTTAAAAAGTAAGACTGAGGAGTTTGAATGTGATCCTATAGACAAGAGGGAGACACAAGATTTTTGAGCCAGGGGAGTAACATTGTCAGATTCTTACCCTAGATTATAAAGAATGAACTAACAACATATGGTAGCATGTGATAAGTGAACCCCAAAATGTTAGAAGTAGAAGGAGCCATCCAGTTCAACTCTTTCATTTTATAGATTAAGAAGTGAGATCTTGTGAGATCTCACAAGGTAAAAGTGAGAAATCTGGAACCCAAATCTTAGTAACTTGATTTCAAGGCTAATATACTTTCCACTATAACACACTGTTTCAGTAGAAATTAGGATATGGAGGCTGCTGTGGGCTCAGTGGGAGGGAAGGCAGATAGGGAAAGGAATAAGGAGAGCATAATGAAAAGAGTAGAAGTACCTATTTTCCAATTGTGAGTCTATTTAATTAGGAATCTAACCTTTCTGGAGTTTAATTTCCTCATCTCTAAAATAAAAGAGTTGGACTAGATGATTTTTAAGGTACAATGCAGATACTAGAAAAAAGTAATTATATCAATGTTGGGAACTGGTTTGAAAATCATCACCAGAAATGGAAACAGATTAGTCAGATTGAACTCAGATCTTCAGGACTCCATGATTCAGCCCACCATGTTACCTATCTTGATTTAGTCCTATAGTAGGAGATAGAGTATAAGTGTTTGCTGGATGAAACTGAAAGTTAGTACAAAGGCTTGGTAATTAAAGGAAAGAAAAAGAATCACAAGTCAAAAGTGCATGAGGATTGAGAGGTTTGTTTGTCTTTAACATGAGGAAAAATTGGAGGCAAAGGAACCAGAGGAGAAATAAAAAATGAAGATGCAAGAATAGGGCTGACTGAGCAATCAATGAAGGTAAAAGGAGAAGGAGGGTCTCAAAGGCACAGGTGGGCAGATTAACATTGAAAATAAAGTTTTTACAAATCTATTCCTCTGAAACAAAAGATAAAACAGGAGAATAGGAGAAGACAAACAAGAAAGGTGATGAAGTATGGTAAAAGCTAAATGTAAGGAAGATTAGAGAGCTCTCAGATGGTAGGTAGCATCTCCTTTTTCAGTAAAATAAGAGACAAGGTTATCTGCTGAGAGTGAGAGGTGAGTAGGATAGGAGACTAATGTGGGAAAAGGTTTATAATCACTACCATAGTCAAATTGATAAGGTGAAGAAGAAACAAAGAAAAGCCTTGCTATACAAAAAGGGCCTGGGTAAGTTTGAATAGTTTAAATTTGCAGTGAACCCCACCCGTTGGGGTTTGTAACTCTCTCTAGAACTATTAAGCAGCGTGGATGGACATGAAAGAAGACAGAAGGACAGATAAAGGGACATTCCCAGTGCTGGAGATTTCCATGGCAAGAAGAGAAAGTCTAATAAGAAATAGAATCTAAAATTAAAGATAGTTGACTATGGAAAGAGTCAATAATGAAGTCTAGACAGCATAGGGAGCCAAGCAAAACTGAACAGATGTGATATTCAAAGAATATGGAGAAGGCAAGAGATTTTCATCAGAAGCAGGAGTTCAGTAAATAGAGTGGAGTGGAATAAGCTAGATTCTTTTACTCTTCAATTTTGGTCCTTCCCATGGAATCTCTGACACTTCTACCTTATGAAATTAAATTCATTTTTCATGTGTATATACCAATCTCCATAATCTGAAATTCTTCAAACTGATTCTCCTTTACTGTGTTTAGCTTCTGCTTACCTCCCCCCTTTTTAATTTTATTCTAGGAAGAAGCAGTTCTTTATCATCCTATGCAATAGCTAATCCTGCCTTATCATTGTCTGGTCACCCCTGAAATATGGAGATGTAGACTATCTTCTTCCTGCTGGAGGATTTATTCCTATATCTGCCACCTACCTCTTCTCTCACAGGACCTGACATTACAGCATTGATAGGAAGTCTAAGGGCCTCTCAAACCTCAGTCTCCTCCTGCTTATAGTGACCAGAAGCACTAAGAGCATTATAAAATGCTACTGTAGGTGGAAAAGCAGCTCATTAGCAATACTAACAGGGAGCAACCAAGTGATGCTGCAGAAGCTGTGGTTTGCCAGCCTGAGATCATTTGGCCAAAAGAATTGTCTCCTAGGATTCTACTGAATTTCCCATGATAACTAAGGGGAGATGCAGTTAATAAAAGATGGTTAGGAAGAGGTGTGAATGTCCCTTTTGGCTCTTTTCTGGACCAGTTTTCAAACCATTGTTTCATGAAGTGGCAGCTGAGTAATATCCATGGAATATTTTAAAAATATATAATTTCACACTCATAAATTAAAATATTTCTTTTACTTCCCCAAATTCTAGCCCAGGAGTGGGGAACTTTCAGCCTCAAGGCTGCATGTGGCCCTCTAAGTCCTCAAGTGTGACCCTTTGACTGAATCCAAATTTCACAGAATAAATCTCCTTAATAAAAGGATTTGTTCTATAAAACTTGGACTCAGTCAAAAGGCCGCACCCAAGGACCTAGAAGACCACATGTGGCCTCAAGGACAGAGGTTCCCCACCTCTATATCTAGCCTACTTCCTCTACCACTGACTCTAGGCAAGTAAAAGAAGAAAGTATACAGAAATTTCATATAAAAAAATTAACCTGCAGTGTAGAATCTACAGCTTGAACTTTTCAAATATGTGAAGGATCCATGGTTTCACCATTATGGGGAACTCATGACTTACTTGATATATCCTAGATAGCTTTATTCCCAAAGGGATAAAGTGACTAGCTCAGGGTCACACAGCTAATGAGATTTTTGATCCATTATCTTCCTGACTCTGAGCTCATGGTCTGTTCTCTATACCACATTGTCTCTCTGTTTTAGAACCACAATCTCAGCAAAAGAAAATACACCCCAACAAGAAAGTTCCAGACACTAGTTGCTATATCTATTACTTCTTTCTTTAAAGTATAGAAACTGAAGCTGGTCATTCAAAAATGAAGTTCTCATTGGACATTTGACAGTTTTCGGACAAATCCAGCTCCTCCAAGAAGCAGCTACTGAAGATAAAGAAGAAATAACATGGGATAGGAGGGAGGGAAATATAGTCAGTCTTTTACAATATATCAACTATGTTATTGTTTTGCATTAGCCACACGTGTATAACCTATACTGAACTGCTTATCCTCCCAGAAAGGGTGGGTGACAAGGGAGGAAGGGAATGAATCTGGAATTCAAAGTTTTAAAATCAAATATTCCAATATACATATATATATACTATTATTAATACTATTTTACATGTAATTGGGAAATAAGATATACAGGCACTGGGGCATAGAGATCCACTGGAAAAGTCGAAAGGGGTATGGGAGAAAATATGGGAGAGAGCAGATTGGAGGAGGGGATATCCATGGGACTGCTATTTTGGGGTGGTGGGTAGGGGAAAAATGGGGAGAAAATTTGTAACTCAAAATCTGGTGGAAATGAATGGCATAAATCAGAAGTTAATAAAGCATTTGAAAAATAAAAATTAAAAATTAAAAAGTTAAATTAAATTTTTTTTAAAAAGGAAGAAATAACAAAACCAAAGAGAAAAACCACAGGATTGCTCCATCTCATGAAGGATTGGACAAGGAGTCAGACCTGAAGCAATGGTCGCTCCAGGCATCCAGATACAAGGAGTTCTGTGCCACGCCAACATAAGGAAAGCACTATATCATCTCTGAAGAGACAAGTAGGATTCCTGGCTTCCTTTAAAGCACAGTTCAGGTCTAACTACCACACTTGGCCCGGCCTGATTGCCCCAGGTACTGGCACTCTCTCACTCTTTTTTTTCTTTATCAATTTGTTTGTTTACTTTGAGTTTACAAGATTCAGTTCCCTGGTTCTTTGAGTTTCAAATTTTCTTCCCACCCCCCCTTCCCTTACTCCCCTGACCTCTCCCCATGGTAGCATACAATCAGGTATAGGATCTAAAGCTACTTTCACATTAGACATTGGTCAGGTTGAAAAGAAGGATTGGAATGGATGGAATGAACAATGGGAAAGAGGAAACCAAACCAAACAAGAAAGAGAAAGGGCACTCTCTCGCTCTTAAAATTAATTTCTATTCTTTTTCTGTATTTTATAATTACTTACTCTTGATTTATCCCATTCTCCATCCACCAAGTGCAGCCCCAGCAGAATGTAAATTCCTTGAAGGCAGGAACTATTTTATTTTAGATTTGTATCCCTAGAACATAACACAAATGCCTTCTACATAGTAAGCATTTCATAAATCTTTGTTCAATTGAATCTGTAGCTAGGTGGCACAGTGGATAGAATGCTGAGCCTGGAATCAGGAAGACCTGAATTCAAATCCATCCTCAGAAACTTACTAGCAGTGTGACCCTGAGTAAGTCATTTAACTATTATATGCCTCAGTTTCCTCAACTGTAAAATGGGGATAGTAGTACCTATTTCATAGGGTTGTTTCGAGAATCAATTAAGATATCCATAAAGTGCTTAGCATAGTGACTAAAACATAGTAGGCACTTAGTAAATGCATGTTGCCTTCCCTTTCTTCCTCTTTTAAATATAAGAGAGGCAAGCTACGACCACCAAACTGGGATAATTAAAATGACTTAGAAATGATGAATGAAAAAACTACAATGCAAGCCTATTCATAATAAGAGGCTTTAATTATACAAAAATAGGCTAACAGAATTCATCAGAACAGAAATCAAAGGGGTTTTAGGGCATGAAACAAAGGACATATAAAATTCTAGTATACCAGTGGCCATCTCAATAAAGAGGAAAGGGTAAAACACTTCACCTCAGTCCTTATCAGTTAACAGGAAGTAGTGCAAGATATTAATGCAGATAGGTACCAATATGATAATAATCACAACAAAATAATTTCCAGGTGAATCAATTGACAATTATTAAGCACTTATTATGTTTAAGACACTACACCACCACTGGGATTACAAACACAATGATTAAACTGACTGTCTCCAGCAGGCTAAATTCTATTGGGGAAAGGGATGGGGAAGAATGCATAAATAAATATTTTGGTGGGAGATAAAAAAAAAAACAAAGGAATCTCCTGTGAAATTACATAATTTTAAGGAAAAAATTTTAAATGCAAATTTTAGTTTGGGAGATAATGAAAGTAAAAAATTAAAACTCACAGGGAGGCTGGAGACTATTTTTACAGAATCTTATTGGAAGCCCAGAGTGAATATATGTAAAAGAACAAAAGTAGTAGTCACAAGGAGTACTAAATGGCAAGCAAGTTAACACACAGTACAATGTTTCACATTGCTTCAAAAGCTGATAAATTCTCATAGGGGAAAAAAGCCATCTTCAAACAATATTTGAGAAGAGCCTAACCTAGAAGAATTGGGGAATATTCTTTGTTAAGTACAAAATAAATGTCAGGCAAATCAAATCTAAATCAAACAACTTCACAAAGGGATTTCAAAGCAAATGATAATAAAATCTTTTAAAATATCACAATATGAATAGTATTAATACTTTAATTAACCAAAAATACATTGACAAGTTTCTTCATAAGAATAGACAGGGGCAGAGTTTGTTTGATTGTTTTGTATTGAACAAATGACTATTTCCTAGAAAAATAATTTTAGAACCCACAAGAAAGGAAAGCGTATTGAAGCTGGTAATAAGGAGTTAACCTGTAGCCATTTCCTCACCTTGAAGTATGTAAAACTGTGAAACATCACCTCTTTCTTGAAACTCTTTACACTGGACTTCTGGGAAAACTAAATCCTTTGTATTCCCTTTTGCTTTTCTGACCCTGTTTCCTTCTTTAACATTTTTCCTCCTATAACTTAAATAGAGCCATTCTCCAAATTTTATCATCAAATTCTTTTCTGTCCTGCCTATGCTTTCTCCTGATAATGTAAAGTAAGTCCATTTTTTATGTAGATAGTTGCCAAACATATAGTCTCAACCATTCTCCGAGCACCATACCCATGTTTCGAACAGTGTGCAAATCCATTTTAATATTCTTCCAGGAATTCAGTGTGTTCCAAACCATCTTCTCTTCTTCAAATGAGTTCTTCTAAGTTTTCATTTATAATCATTAAAAGTTTATATGTCCTTATCGAGTCATTTAAGAGATGTTACTGAAATGCACAAGATGGCTGCACACTCTTCTTATTGCCAACTTCATGTCTTTGTTTCTGAGTGTGTAGATGACTGGATTTAGAAAGGGAGTCAGAACCACATCAAAGATAGCAAGATATTTGTCTAGGTTTGATGGGTTGAATGGCCATGTATAGAAAGACAAGCATGGAACAAAGAACAAAATCACCACAATGATGTGAGATGAAAGAGTAGAGAGAGCCTTAGGGGAACTACCTGACGAATTCTTTTGCACAGTGACTAGAATGAAAATGTAAGATGTGATCAAGATGAGGAAGACACCTATAGACATGAAGCCACTATTGACAGTGATCATGAGATCTAGTCTATATGTGTTGGTGCAGGCAAGTTTGATGAACCGAGGAAGATCACAATAAAAACTGTCCAGCTCATTGGGGCCACAGAAGGGCAGCTTAATTATAAAAGCCATCTGGACCACTGAATGGATGAAGCCAATGATCCAGGCAGCAGCCAGAAGCAAAGTGCACATTCTTGGACACATAATGATCATATAATGGAGAGGCTTACATATGGCTACATATCTATCAAAAGCCATGGCTATAAGCAATACCATCTCAACACCACCAATCAAGTGAATGAAGAACATTTGGGTGATGCAGCCAGAGAATGAAATGACTTTGCGTTTTCTGAAAAGGTCACATATCATCTTGGGAGAAGTGGCAGAGGAAATCCCCAAGTCAATGAAGGAGAGGTTGGCCAGCAGGAAATACATGGGAGAGTGTAAATGAGGGTCAGAAGTCACTGTGAACATAATGAGGGAGTTTCCCAGCATGCTTGCCAAATAGAACACAGAAGAAAATGCAAAGAGTAGAAGCTGAATATCCCAAGAATTGGAAAGTCCCAGGAACACAAACTCAGACACTGCAGTGTGATTCACTCTGTCCATTGACTCAGTCTGCAGTTCCACCTCTGAAATTACCTTAAGAAAAGAATGAAGAAAGAATCCAAATTACTAGATATGTAAATAATATCCCAGAATCCAAGTCAATTCAAAAGACAGTTGTCAAGGATCTACTATAATTAACCAATTTATATCATTGAAATTTAACTGGAAAGTCACTGACATAGAACACTGCTCCAAGTTAACACCATGACCTCCTATGGCATCTTTCTAGCTCTTTACTGGAAAGGCTTTCCTGTTGTCAAAGGCATAACAGCTGCATAGTAAATGTTTGTGGTGAGAAGGAGGCAGGCAGAACAAGATAACAGAGCAGAATCTGGAAAGAAAAAGAAAGAATTAGTGAATTTATTCATTTCACCCTGCAATTGGTAATTTTTGCTGATGAGTATTTACACAGCAAATTTAATGCCCTTTTGTTTCTTTTTGTACCATGGACTCATCCTATCTTATCAAGAACATTTGGGGTCTCTGATTCACACTTTCTCCCTGTGTTAGCAGAGCACACATTAGACTTGGTTCACTCAGTGGGCCAACAAGCATTTATTAAGCACCTATTATATGTGTGCCAGGCTCTGTGCTAAGCACTGGGGATACAAAGAAAGGAAGAAGACTTGCATCAGTGTCAAATTCTGCTGTTTACATCATTTAGTCATGTATATGTGTTCCAAATGATTTGGAACTGTGCTGTTTTGATTTTTATTTCTCTTAAACCATATTCTAGTAGAAGGATCATTTACATCTGTTTCCAAAATATCTCAAATCCACCCTCTTCTTTTTTTCTCCATCATCATTATTCCTCTATTATATGCTTTAATTTTCACCTATATAAACTGTTGCAGTAACTTCTAATTGCATCAGTCTTTCCTCCTCCACTTCCTCTCCTCTCCAATCTCTCATCCATCTCTTCCAGCTTAAATTTATTGACCTATGGATCAGATAATGCCAATCAATAGCTCCAAAGAGTTCAACAGCTCTGCACCAAACCCAGTCAAGTTTAGAATCCTTAGTCTGGAATTCAAGGTTATCCACAACCTAGCACTATCCTGCATTTCCTGGTTTATTTCATACTAGTCCCCTCTTAATGGCATACCCTTCGACAATACTTTACCTCTCACCCTCCCTAAATATATTCTGTGCTATACAACATTCATAATGTGGCAACTCCGTTCTTTACTTCTTGATCTATCCCCAATATCTCCCTAATGGAATGAAAGTTCCTGCATGAAGTTTACCCAAACCCTGCCACTGAAAGAAAATAATGTCACTCTAAAACATAATCTAGTATTTTACTTGCATTTCCCTTCATTAATTCACCTTAATACATACTTATTCATCCTACATGGCAGCTAGGCTAGGAACTAGAGACAAAAACAAAAATGCAATAATATCTATATTGAAGAAGTTTAAAGTCTACTAGGGCACTAGAATGTGTGCACAGTTAAGTTAATAGAAGATAATTTGAAGAGGGAGAAACCACTGGCAATTGGTATGGAGAGAGGATCATGAAGTATATGGTAATTGAGCTTATATTTGAAGAAAACTAAAGATCTCAAGAGGCAGAGATACAGAGGTCAGCATGTGTAAAGGTGGTAGATGGAAATACAAAAGCCTATGGTAGCTAGTTTAGTCAGTTTTCAATTTAGCTGGAAAGGGGAGTTAGTGAAGGGCAGTAGTGAGGAATGAGTCTAAGAAAGGAAAATTAGAGGCAAATGGTTAACTGAGAAATTTGAATTTGATGCTAGAAGCAAGATGAAGCCCCTGAAGCTTTATAAACAAGGAAATAATGTAGTCAGACACTTGCCTTTAAAAGATTATGAAAAGGGAACTAAAAATAAATACAGGAAGAGAAGTGAAGCACAGAATTTTAGGGCTGGAAGGGACAAGTCTAATTCCCTCATGGATCATCAGCCACCTACTGGATTTTTCTCGCTAGATGTCTCAGGGACATCTAAAATTTAACAGGCTCATAACAGAATTCATATTTCCCAAAAAAAACCTAGTCCTCTTCCAGGCTTCTCATTTTCTGTCTCAAAAGTACCGCAATTCTTCCAGTCTTTGAAGTTCATAACTTTAACATTATCCTCAACTCATCACTCATCCTCACCTCATGTATCTAATTAATTACTAAATCTTGCTATTTCACATCTACAACACATCTCTCATCTGGCCCTTTTACTCTGTTCACACAGTCAGCATCCTAGTTCAGGACCTCATTACCTATAGCCTGGACTATTATAAAGGCCTCCTTACTTCAAGTCTGTCCTCAGTCCAGCCCATTCCCCACACAGCTGTCAAAGTGATTTTCTCTTAAGTTCAAGTCTCAATCTGTCTCTCCCCTTATTCACAAAACTCTCTTCTAGGATAAAATATAAACTCCTCAATCTGGTTTTCAAAACCTTCACAACCTCGTCCAAACCTAATCTTTAGTACCATTATATGTTACTTCCCTTCCCACACTCTATAATCCAACCAAACTGGTCTTCTTTCTATTCTTCGCAAAAGGTATTCTACCACCTCTCTCTTTCTGTGCCACTTGGTATCTTCTATGCTTAGAAAACACTCACCTCTTCCTTCAAGATGTAACTTAAGGGGCATCTAGGTGGCGCAGCAAATAGAGCACCAGCCCTGGGATCAGGAGGATCTGAGTTCAAATCTGGACTCAGAAAATTAACACTTAGTAGCCATGTGACCTTGGGCAAATCACAACACCAATTGCCTTGTCTCCCCTCCCCCCCAAAAAAAAAAGAAAAATATGTAACTCAGGCTTCACTTTCAACTCTGTCTTTCCTGATCTTTACAACTGCTAGTGCCCCTCCCTAATTACATTAAATTTATTTTGTGTTTATTGTATACATATATGTGTGTGTGTGTGTGTGTTGTCTCCTGAGATAAAATGGAAACTCTTTGAGAGTAGGGAATATTTTTATCACCAGTGCCTAGAATATTTGTTGTTGTTAAGTCATTTTTTAGTCATGTCCAACTCTTCACAGCCTCATCTGGACTTTTCTTGGAGTGGTTTGCCATTTCCTTCTCCACAGTTCATTTCACAGATGAGGAAAATGAGGTAAATAGGGTTAAGTAACCTTATCCAGGATCACACAGCTAGTAAGTGTCTGAGACCAGATTTGAATTCACAAAGATGAATCTTTCTGACTCCAAACCCAGTGTTTCATCCACTGCACCACCTAACTGCCCAGCTTGGGAGATAGCAGGTGCTTAATAAATGATTGCTGATTGATTTGTTGACTGATTATTATGGGAGGGAAGATAGAGATAAATGATGATGATGATGATGATAGCATTTACATAATTTTTTAGATTTGCACAGCAGTGTACCTATATTACCTTTTTTGATTCTTACAACAATCCTATGAGGTAATCATGTGCTGTTATCCCCATTTTATATATGAGAAAACTCAAGCAAAAAGAAGTTAAGTGACTTGCCCAGGTTATATAGCTAGCTAATGTCTGAGGCAAAATTCAAATTCAGGTCTTCCTGACTCCAAGTCAAGCAGGTTCTCTGCTACTCCACATAACTGCCTCAGGAAGAACACTCCATAGTGTGATGGGAAAAAAAAGGAATTAACAGTTCCAATTCTGGCTCAGTGACAGTGCCAGTGTGACCTTAAGCACATTTCCGGGATTCCATTTGTTCAATTATAAAATAAGAGCATTACACTAAATGATAGCATAATAATAGCTAACATTTACATAGAACTTTCTATGTCCAGGCATTGTACTAAGCATTTTACAGTTATTATATCATTTGATCCCAACAACAACCCTACAAGGTAGACGCTATTATTATCCCCATTTTACAAGTGAGGAAATTGAGCTTGAATGCCTTGCCAAGAATCACACTGCTAATAAGCATCTGAGGTCACATTTGAACTCTGTTCTTCCTAACTCCAGACCAAGTGTTCTACCCACTGCACCACCTAACTACCTAACATCTAAGGTCTCGTACTATTCTATCCCTGTGACAAAGTGATCTCATTGGTGTGGAGACTTTGGGTTTAGAAGCTCCCTCAGTATCTGTCAGAGATAGGGCTCAAATCCAGATCTTCATGTCTATAAGGCCAGAGTTCTGTCCATCCTGCCATGGTCCCTCCTGAATTAAACATAGCAGGAATTTAATAAATGTTTTTTTGGATTGACTTGAAATTTAGTATAGCAAGCATTTATAAGAAGTTTGGCAATGGAAAGAAAGAGAAAGACTTGTAAGTCACACTTCTGCCTATCGCTTACCTCTCATTATCAATGAAGCACTGTTTTTATCTTATAGGAAAAACTTCACAGACAAAGGAAAAGAAATCAATGGAGAGGGAGGAAAATATGAAGGCACTAAAGGGGAGCTAATTGACAAATTAAAACAATCTATGAAACAAAAGGAGATAATCTCACAAGTACAGGAGGAAAGATTGACCTTGGAAAGTAACTGTCTCCATACCATTTTCTCTGACAATATGGAAGAGAATAGGTGAAGTTAGGGACAGATTTTGAGGTCATAAAGAGGCAAGGAGACATATTAGGATATTCTCAGTAAATGCACCCAATCTTTTCAGTAAAATAGGCGACAATACCCCCAAGAATGAAGGAAGATGTTTACTTGAAGAACCTGGAAGAAGATTCAAATTGCTACTCTATGAAAATAGATTAGCAAAAAATTCAGTGTAGTCTTTTGTAATATTAAGCTAAATGGATGGATGCCAAAGAACACAGATAATGGAGTGTTCCCAGGATGGGGAGTTATCAGCTGACTGGGGGGCAGGGAGGAGTTCTAAGGACCAGTGAACTTACCATAGATATGGTCAGTAATGAGATCCAGATTCCACAAGGAAACAAATTAAACTGTACAGAGGAAATATACTGAGAGAATGGAGAACAGAGAATTCCATCAAAAAAGTCAAGATTCAGCGAATTAGGATAAAGGAGATAATCTTAATTCTTCCATGATTCTTGATTTTGATCCTTACCATTGGGTCCCTGACAACTCTCTGATCTTACTAGGAGATAAAATTAACTTCACTTTGCTGATGGATACCTATCTCCATAATATGGAATCTTTCATATTGACTATCCTATTCTGTGTGGAATTGCAAAAAGAGCATTGCCTCAGCAGTCAGAGGACTGAGAATCAAATTCAACATCTTGTCCTCTGTGTGTGATCATGGACAGGGCACTTGATTTCTCTGAGACTTCATTTTCTCACTAGTAAAATGACAGAATTGGACTAGTTGTCCTCTTAGGTCCCTTCTAGTTCTATATAAGCATGTGAACTCCGTTCCTATCCCCATTATATCCAACAACACGCTATTATTCTGTACAATGGGTAAGCCTGCCCTAATATCACCTCTTAATCACTGTCTATACTTCCTGCTGAATATTATATTTCAATCTCTCTCACATACCTCTTCTGTCACTCTAGTCCTCCTGTATCTTCAGTTTTCATCTCTTCACTTATTCTTTTCTTCTGTCTGACTTCACAGAATTGTCAGGAAGTTGGATGGAATCCTGCCTATAGTGTCTAGAAGCACTAAGAAATGAATAAAACACTGCCATAGGTGTAATCTAGTTAACAACACTAAAAGTTAGCGGCCAGGTGATGCTATAGAGAATGAGGTTGCCAGCCTGATATCATTTGGCCAAAAAGAGTTGTCTCCTAGGATTCTATTGGTTTTCCCATGATAACTGTAGGGAGATACTCTTAATAAAGAGTGCTTAGGGAAGAGGTGTCATGCTTCTTCTGAAAAAAGACCCTTTGATCCTTTGACATATGTACATGCACACTTATATGTTTGCATGTATAACATTCATATATGTGCATGTTATCCTTACCCATATATATCCATATATCCATAACATGTGTGTATACCTAATTATGATATTTTTTTTGCTTTGTTTTTTTGGAGGGCAATTGGGGTTAAGCGACTTGCCCAAGGTCACATAGCTAGTAAGTGTTAAGTGTCTAAGGCCAGATTTGAACTCAGGTCCTCCTGACTTCAGGACCAGTGCTCTATTCACTGTGCCACCTAGCTTCCCTCACCTAATTATAATATATTAAAAATAATCATATTCTACATAGTATTATGTGTGTTAATGTGTATATATGTATATGTATGTATGTGTGTATATATTTATATATACACTTTGATGTAGTGCTACCAAGGAAGAATTTATGACTTGCACAAGTAAACAAACTTATCTGCTCATATTTGGTGGTACTATAAATCCTACGATTGCAACTGATAAAAGCTTTTTATTTTAAATAAAGAGAGAGATACAAAGAAAGGGACATTTATAAACTATATCTAGGTGATTGCATACCTTCTTCCTGACAGTCTAAATCACTGAGGTCCCTGAATATGATTTCACAGAGATTATTGAATGAGAACTAGAAATTGTTTCAAAAATCTTGACTTCTAAACCATTTCTTTATTCTTCCAATACCTTTAATGTTTAGTCTAAATATGAAAATATAAAAATATGAAGTCAATCAATCAATAAACATTTATTATTATATATATTTATACCTACTATGTGTCAGAAACAAAGCTAACTCATAAAGTAATTGTTCATTTATGGTGCCCATGGGGGATAGATTTGGTTGTTAAAAACCTAAAACAGGTTTATTGAATTATACTGGATTGTATTGAATTAAATTGATTGAGATTGCACTGGATGGGTACTGCCTCAATAGCAATAAAATATCTTATGCTTCGTGTGGATAATTACTTTAATAATACCAATCATAAACACTCCTTAACCCTTATGTCTGAATTGACCATCTTCAAGATTACTGATGGGTTTTTTTTTTAAATCATGCACATCATCATTGTAGTCACAAGCCTCCATGTATTTAACTAAACTGGTCTTCAGACAACAAACATACTGTTTCTCACCAATTTCTTGTCATGCATTCCAAACTTTCAAGAAGCCTGGATGTCATAATAAGGAATCTGAGTCAAATGTTAGTAGAACAAAACATTTTATAACTTCACAAAGTCAACCTGACCTCCCCACCACCACTTCCTATGGTGGATGGTTCCAAGTGAGACTTTGTTGTCATTATAACATTCACATCAACCAAATAATATATTTGACAGCCTTACCATAAGATATTGAGGGTCTTTGATAGTGTTTTTCTCAGAGATAGAGGCAATGTCTTCTTCACGTTGTTTAATCCCTCCAATGATTAGTGATTTGAGGCAGCTGGTATCACAGTGGATGGAGTGCTGGGCCTGGAGTCAGGAACACCTGGATTCAAATCTCATTTCAAACTCTTACTAGCTGTGTCACACTGGGCAAGTCATTTAACCTCTGTTTCCTCAACTTTAAAATTGCAGGTGGAGGAGGCAAAGCATGTACCCTGCAGAGTTGTAAGAATCAAATGAAATAAAAACCACTTAGCCAAGTACCAAAAACATAGAAGATATTATGTAAATGCTTTTCCCCTTCCCTCTCTTCCCCAATTAGCAGAGATGTCCTAGAAAAGGATCAGAAAGTCCTAGAGTGGGGACTTTGGAAGTACTAGGGAACAGCAGTGACTAGAGTTGAACAACAGTGCTCATACTAGGACAAGGTACCTAGCACTTTGTTCTGTGATGCCACAGACGACCTTTAAGATTTGGTATTCTAAAATTCAAAGATCAGGGTGTGCAAGAGCTAACCTTAGGAAGTGAAGATCAATACCAGGGGATCTAGGATAAGACAAAATACAGCAAACCACCTAGCTCATAAGCATAGAGTTCCAATTCATGAACCATAACTGAAAAAAATAATAAATCAAAGAAAATCCCAGAGTATTTTTAAAAATTTATCTTACATCCAGAGACTCTCTCCTGCAAAAAAAACTGAGCAAGTAACTCTGTAACAACTGAAAGCAGTGACTCTAAGGGAAAAATAGGTTTTCCACTAAGATTAAATTAATATTTATATAAAATTAAGCAAGAGATAAAAAATGAAATAAAAGTCCTGAAGAAAAAATTTAGACGGAGAATAAATAACTTAAAAGAAAAAGTAGTGAACCTTACCCAAGTAACAGACTCCTCCAACACATCATAAGTGCCATAATTGATGTGCTTTAGAATAGTATTCAAACATGGAGGAAAGAAGGAGGAAACAAATATCACTTGAACCTTACTCATATATGAACCGAACTAAAGGTGGTTGAACATACACAATTTGGCATAGAGATATATCAAATAATGGGGAAGCAATAAGTGATGGGGAAGGTGGAGTGAGAAGAATAACCCTAAGGAGGTCCTAGTTTACATGCAAAACAGACTTTATGGTCTTGGAGAAAAAATTAAGAGGGGAGGATAAAAGAATTAGAACCTAACAATGTGCCCATCATTTGGGGAATGACAACAAAATTTTGTATGAATGAAATGGAATGTTATTTTTCCATAAGAAATGACAAAAGTAATTATTTCAAAGATAGTATGAATTGATGCAGAGTGAAATAGGCAGAACCAAGAGAAAAATTTGTACAAGGACAACATTGTAAAGAAAAATAACTTTGGAAGATTTAAGAACTCTGATCAATGTAATGACCAGTCATGTCTCCAGAGGATATATAACGTTATCCACATCCTGACAAAAAAGTGATGAATTCAAATACAGAAAAAGACATATTTTTTTTCTCAATTTTTAATTGGACCCAAGACTATAGAGAGGGAAGAGAAGGATGGTCAGGGAAAGAAGGTGTTAACAGTAGTAATTTTTTAAATGGAAATGTTGAAATATTTTTAATATATAGAATAAAGTTCAAAAGAAATCACAGACAAGCAGAACAGTTTTGAAAGCAATAAGTGTAATTGTGTACAAGTGTGTGTATACACATATATATTAAAAAGTAAGTATGAAATGAAAATTCACAGGTTCACATATATTTTGTATTTGTGTATACAGAGATACTATTTTTGGAATTCTAGATAAAAATAGTATTTTAAATATAATTGAAATGTATTTATTCAGTGGTTTAATATATTTAAATTTATATATTTAAGTAATATATTAAAATTTATATTAAAATTGCATTTAAATAAAATTTAAAGATCTCTTAAAGAGATATAGCTCTCATTTATGCCAATGAAAAAAAACAGTGATATCAAGCATTCTTGCCTTTCAGGCAGTCACAAAATCACAGGATGTCAAAGTTTAAAGGACTTTACAGGCTATGTATTCCAACCTGCATTTCACTCAGAAGTCTTACAATTTTCTCACAAGTAGTCTTTGTATGACTTGCTGAAAACTCCCAATGGGAGTGAACTGATAATCTTCTGGGGTAGCCCATTTCACTTTTGTATGTCTAAAATTGTTCATATTTCTTCCCTTGTATTATAGTATTCCTCACATTTCATAAGCTCCAGTCTCCTATCAGTACTTTACAGATTATCAATACCCTTTTAAAACTGAACTGAATTAAAATGAACAAATATTGTAAATGTGGTTTGCTCTGTGCAGAGTACACTAGAACTATCATCTCCCTCACTTTGGTAACTGTACATACAATAAAGAAGACCAGGAGAGAATTTCTTTGTTTGACTGCCATCCTATATGCTGACATCCACTAAAGCCCCAAATCTGCTTCACACAGACTATTTTCTATGAAGTTCTCCACCATCCTAGATTTTTTAAGATTATTGTTTGAATGATGTCTAGGACTTTACCTTTATTACTATTAAATTTCATCTTATTAAATTAATCCCACCATTCTAGCTGGTCAAAACATTTTTTGCACCATGCCTATGGTATCAAATGTGTCCCTTCCAGTTCATGTTTATCTTTAAAATTGACAAATATATCACACATGCCTTTAGCCAAGTCAGTAATTGAAATGGTGAATGGTACAAGGATAAGGAAAGATTCCTGGGCCAATCCACTAGATACATCATTCCAAGATGAAATAGACTCATTAATAAAGACTCCTCTGTGGGTCAAGTCACACAACCAGTTTCAACAAACTTGAACATCAGTCAATGCATTAATGAAAGATTCTTCTAAACTAAAAAATCATGAGTAAAGGAGAAGCCAGAGCTGGGTACTCTGAAAAAAAAGCCACCTTTTGACTTTATTTGTCCTCCTAAAGATCTTGAACCCAGCATTTAACTGCTTTCTTTATATTCTACCTAGGACCCTGGAGCTGTTCATCACAGTATCCTTCTTGACTATTCACTCTGCTGTTCACAGACCTCAAAAACTACCCTATGTGTTTTTTTTTTCTGCTTCTTCACTTAGGTACTGGTGTAAATCAGCAACTTTCTCCTAAAATTTGATCCTTATTCAAAATTTCCCTATTTCTTAAAATGTTTTCCTTATCATGTAAACTGAATGATGCTTAATTCTCCTGTCTCCTTTGTATTCAATATAGAAACAGTTACAATTGTATTGATATTAACTCCACAATATCTTATATTCTTCCCCTTCTAGTCCCATTACTACCAAACTAATTCAAATTCTCATTGGCTCTCACCGAGGCTATTACAACTAAGCACTAGAGAATATTCCTATGTCTGGTTTCTCCTTCCCTCCATTCATTAATCCACTCTGATATGATATTGATCTTCCTAAAGCATAGCTCTTCTCAAGGACCTTCAATGGCTCCATATTATTTAATAATAAATAAGCTTTTTCCTTAGTGCTTGAAGATTTGTTAAGTATTGCATGTACATTATCTCATTTGAGCAAATGAATTTAGCAAATAAAGTTCTAATTCTTTAGGATGGCATTCAACACAGACCCCAGTTTCATTCCAACTTATCTTATGAGTTTTCTGTCCTATTATTTTCCTATACACATGCTATTTTCCAGGCATCCAGGACTATCTTCCCATTTCCCAAAATTGTTTTATCCATATTTGCCCAACTCCTAGCTTTTCTTCTCACTATTTCCTCTGCCTGAAATACTCTATCTCATACCCTAGGTCTGTATGTCCACATTCAACCCATACTGCAAGATCCACCTTAGTTGCCACCTCCTCCATGAGGACTTCCCTGACCACTCCAACCCATAATGATCTCTCCTTCCACTAAACTCATAGCTTTCATGACATGGTTCATTGTGCTCCCTTGGCATTGAGTAATATATGCTGCTTTTGTATGGTTCTATGATTGCTGTTATTTGTATTCTTATTTGATATTTCCTGAACTCCACATATCACTAGATTGTAAACTTCTTGAGGGTGTGACAAACTATTATCCTTCTCTGTATACGTCACAGTCCTGATCAAAGTGGAAGTCACATATTATAAACTCAGCAAGTATTTGTTGAGTGAGTAAACTGATGAAATCCAATGACTACAAATGAATGAAGTAACAGAACCTTTCAAAAATTTAAACAGGACAGAATGACAGCTTTTAGCAAATAAGAAATAAAGAATAATGAGGAAAAGTACAAGAGACCAGTAATCATCCCTACTCCTGGAAACCAAGCAGTTCCATAAACTAAGCTTAGAAGAAAGAATATACCTTAGATTTTCTACAAAGGACATTTTTTTTTTTTCAGCAAAGAAACATCTATTTTGTCCCCTTCTCACCTCTGCCCTCCACCCCACTGGAAAACAAAAGAAAGAAAGAAAATCTTTGTAACAAAAATAAAGTCAGGCAAAATAAAGTCCCACATTGATCAGGTATATCTTATTCTGAAACAAACAACTTTGAAATATTTAAGATCTCCATTCAATGGGTTGGCCAGTCAGGCCAAATTTTTCCTACAATTAATTTTGTTCCAGAGAACAAAAAGCATTCATTGTCCCCTTTAAAATATATAGTTCAATTTCCAACTCATATTCATGTGGTGTCCTGATTCCTCCACTTACTAGCACTCTTTCCATTTATTACTTTGTATATTTTGTACATATATATATATATATATATGCTGGAGTGGAATGTAAATTTCTAGATGGCATGAATTTCTTTCTTTTTTATTTATATGCCTAGCATATATTAGAGGGCATGTGAGAAACATTTAAAATTGAGTTGAATTGAACTTTATAAATTAATAAATGAATATTTTTGGTTGGTTATGGAAAACTAATAGAATCTATTCTTGAAAATATTTGATTCTAGATTAAAAACTATATACAAATTCAAGCTTTACCTTGAAAAGTAGATATTAAAAACTCAAAGATTAACAAAAAGTCCAGAGACTATTTTTATAAAAGTTTTATGGAGACCCAGAGCCAATGTATGTAAAAAATTAAAAGTAGCAGTCACAATAGGGCTAAATGGCAAACAGGTTAACACAGTGCAGTGTTTGATACCACTTAAAAGTCTGGTTTCTTCACATAAAGAAAAAGTCCTTTTTCAAAAAACTTAAAGAGAGTCTAATCTAGCAGAATCAAGAAGACATTGTGGAATGATTCATTAGGTACACATTAAAGACATGTATAAAGCAAATGAAAAGAATTTCTTAGGTACTTTTTGAGGGACTTCAAACCCAAGTTCTTTAAAAAGATTACATAACACAATATTCATGGTAGTAATACTTTATTCAAAAAAGATTTGACAAGTTTCCTTAAAGGAACCAAAATGAACAGGGACTTGTGTTTTTTAATTGCAGAAATGATGTTTTTCCTACAATTAATTCACCTAGAATCCACAAGAACGGTTTCTGCGCTGGAGTTTGTGAAGAGTTAACAAAAACCTGTAGCTATTTCCTCATTTTTAAATTGTCAACAAATACCCTTTATAAAAATTGTCTTCAAGAAAGCGTTTTCTGGCACAGAAATCTTCTCAATCTAGTCTTGCCTTTATGTCTCTGTTTCATTAGCTTCCCTCCATATCATTATAGCAAATTCCCTCAAATTTCTGTCCTTGGATTTCCTTTCTGATCCATCTACATTCTCCAATGATGTTCTTATTTATATTTATTGTTACAGTTATCTTTTTTACGTAGACAACATTGAAAGTTCTCTCCCATCTCTAGACTCCTGTTTCCAAATCCATACTTAAATTACCATTTGGATACCACTAGGAATTCAAAATCAACATACTCAAAACCAAACTCATCCCTTCCCCTTACAACTTCTGTTTACAGACTTTCTTATTATGGAAGTGAGAAGTTCTTGTCTTCTCATCAAGACATTAAAGAGATTTTCCTGAAACTCACCAGCTGACTACACACTCTTCTCATTGCCAACTTCATCTCTTTGTTCCTTAGTGTGTAGATGACTGGGTTCAGAAAGGGAGTCAGAATTGCATCAAAGATAGCAAGAAATTTGTCCAGATGTGATGTGTTAAATGGCCATGCATAGAAAAAGATAATTGGACCAAAAAACAAAATCACCACAATGATGTGAGATGAAAGAGTGGAGAGAGCCTTAGAAGAACCACTTGATGAATGTTTTTGAACAGTGACTAGGATGAAAATGTAGGATATGATCAAAATAAGAAAGATACCTAATGACATGAAGCCACTGTTGGCAGTGACCATGAACTGAAGTCTATATGTGTCTGTGCAGGCAAGTCTGATGAACCGGGGGAGGTCACAATAAAAACTGTCCAATTCATTGGGACCACAGAAGGGCAGGTTAATCACAAAAGCCATTTGGATCACTGAGTGGATGAGGCCAATGATCCAGGCTGCAGCCAGAAGCAAAATACACATTCTTGGACACATAATAATCAGATAATGGAGAGGTTTACATATGGCTACATATCTGTCAAAGGCCATAGCTATAAGCAGCACCATCTCAACACCACCAATCAAGTGAATAAAGAACATCTGGGTGATGCAACCAGAGAATGAAATGACTTTGTGTTTTCTGAAAAGGTCACATATCATCTTCGGGGAAGTGACAGAAGAGATCCCCAAGTCGATGAAGGAAAGATTGGCCAGCAGGAAGTACATGGGAGAGTGTAAGTGAGGGTCAGAAGTCACTGTGAACACAATGAGGGAATTTCCCAGCATGCTTGCCAAGTAAAAAACAGAGGAAAACACAAAGAGTAGAAGCTGAATGTCCCAAGAATTTGTGAGTCCCAAGAACACAAACTCAGACACAGCAGTGTGATTCACTCTGTCCATCGATTCAGTCAGCAGGGCATCCTCTGAAATTGCCTGTAGGAAGAAAATAGAGAATTCAAATTACTAGACATGATAATGAAATCCCAGAATTCAAGTTAATTCAATAAACGCTAGTCAAGGGCCTACGATGTGCAATGCTATGGAAATCCAATCTCATCTTACCATTTCATAGCCACAAAAACTTCTTAATCTGTGATCACATAGAACTACAAAGTTATTACCATATTCAGTTAAAACATCCTCTGGCACTTCTTTTTTCCTAGAGAGGATTGGGTGAAAACAAAGAGATGACTGCTACACAGAAAAGAGTTAGGAGGTAGGCAAGGCAATGCACTAGAACAGAATCTGAGAAGAAAAGAGTGGTGAATTCATTTCTGTCACCCAACAGTTCCTGCCTTTGATTGGTGAGGATGTTCTCCTATCTCCTCATAAACATCCTCTGATTCCCATTCTCCTTCCCTCTTTGGTAGCAAAGAATGGCAGCCTATACTGTTCTTGGAGTTGGAAAACCTGAAGTGATTGCACACTTTGCTGCTTCTTCCTGCCTGTGAGATTTTTGCCAAGTCAATTAAAGTCACTGAGTCTCAGTTTTCTCATGTGTAAATTAAGAATAATATATCCTGCACTTCTTACTATAATTCACAGGATTTTGTGAGAATCAACTGAGATAATGCACATAAATGTGCATAGTAACTAGAAAGGGTTACATCAAGCTATTACTCTTTATACTATTTTTTCATCTTCTCACACCATTGCACTCACTGTTCACACACACACAAAAAAAAACAAAATGAAGGACACCTAGTTAGGTCTAGCAATTGGAGCCTGTTCTAGGGGGTAGAAGGGGACTCAGGATATGAGGTAGGACAAAAAATACATCTATATTAGTATGAATAATGAATCCCATGAGATAGTAGCATTATTCCAATTCACTATATGTTTCCATTGAGCTTGAACAATTTAACATACTTTACATAATAATTTCTAAAGGTGAGATCTGGATATAGAATTCTTCATTCTCACTAATCTGGACCTAGCTGTTTGATAAGAACTATTAGATTTAGAGATAAAGAGACAATAAGGGTGTCACACACCTGGTCAGGAGATTACCGAGGTATGTTTGCTGGCACCGGGAGCAGGAGTCCGTTGCTTTGTCCATACTTACATCTGATTCACAGTCCTAAGTGGTAGACCCCGGGTGAAGAGAGACACTAGCACACGAGAGTTTGTGGCCACAGTGGAGCAAGGACCCTAGTCGCAGTTCCAGCACAAAAAAGAGTGGTTGGGTTGACTCACAGACCAGAACACAGGCCAGGAGGTGGTAAACACGTCTCTCCCTAGATCATACCACCTTAGAAGAACTGAAAGCTTATAGACCCCCAGAACTAGCTCTGAAAACAGTCACACAAAACCCTTGAAGCTTGGGACAGTGCCCCTTCCACCCTGGCAGCAGAACCCAACTTTTGCAAATAATTAAGTCAAGAAACAGACTTCCCCTAGCAAGTGACAAAAATGGAGAAGGAGAAAGAAATAACCTAAATATGATGAGAATAAGGAAACAAAGAAAACTTCAGAAGTAAATTTTAAAGAGGCAAAATGTAATAGTAAGAAGAAAAAAAGAACTAAGACACTGATTGGGGGGAAAGGTGGCAAAAGAGTGCAAAGAGCAAGAAGCAATAAACTTAAACTGCTTGTGTCTTCAAGGCTTCCTAATCAATCCATAAACATTCATTACCTTTGAATGTTCCTTCCTAATCACGTAATTAGGAGCCAAGTCCCAGTGATAAGTAGCTTCAATCAGTGCTGGTGTCTAATCTAATCCTAGGCTAGCCTTAAGGGAGAAGAGAGATTACAATTATCCTATTCCCTCACAGCAGATTCTGTACACTCTTATCCCTAGTTCAGGCCTTTTTTTTATTTTTAATTGACACTTGTGCAATAGTCTCCTTACTGGTCTTCCTGATCTCTGTCTACCCACCTTTACACCTAAACTGTGCACTAATGACATGCAATCTTCCTAAGAAGAAGCTCTAATCATATCACTCCCCTGTTCAGAAACCTCTAATGATCTCTACTCTACCAAAAACCCACCCATTGAATAAAATCCAAATGCCTTAAATGGGAGGAGTGGGAGAGGACAGGACCAAGAATGTGATCTTCAGAGGTTCTGTCATTGAATCTTTGCATCATATCATTATCACAGTGACTTGAGCATTTTTGTGGGTTGGAGGGGGCAGGAGGCAAAATATCTGTGATTTTACCCAGATTGGAAACTACTTGCAGTGATGTAGTTTGGCTAATATATTCCAGAGGCAGAACTGAGCAGTGTCTAGAATATAGTAGGTGTTTAAAAATGCTTGATGACTCTAGTTTACTTAACTTGAACAGAGATCTTCATGAGTCCAAGTCCAGGTTTCTGTCCACTTGGTAACACTACTACTTGGCTTACACATTACAGGTGCTCAATGAATACTTCTGGGATTGAATTGAAATTAGCTTAGACCACACTTTTAGAAATGGAATAAGCAAGAGTCTGATTGCATGCATTGAAGGGGTGTTTTATGTTTTGTTTTGTTTTGTTTTGTTTTTTATTATAGAGGAGGTTTGTATATGGAGGAAAAGGAATCAATGAAAAAGAGAATTAAAGATAGCTAATTGACAAATCATTTGGAACAACACTTAGTAGCTCTGTGACCCTGAACAAGTCACCTAACTTCTTTGTGCCTCCGTTTCTTCAACTATAAATAAGAATAATAATAGAACTTACCTCACATGATTGTTGGGAAGATAAGAAACAAAATATATATGTAAACTCCATCTCCCACCTCAATTGAACTCCATACTCAAAAGACATTCCTCATTTCAACTTTTAGAGCAAGGATTCTAAAAAACCTTCCTTCCAGGCTGACCTTAGGTGAAACCTACAGGAAGTCTTTCCTGATCCCCTGAGTTGTTTGTGCTTTCTCCCTCTTTAAATTATCATATGTATACTTATAGTTTGATATATTATATATAGCTATATATAATATATAATTAATATATAAGTATATTATATTTTTATAGTTATATATTATACATACCTTATAATTTTATATATTCTCATACTTTTAATCACATTGTGGTTTTTAGAGAATTTGTTAAGTTTAAGTTCTTCTGCCATCTTAAATGTAGGTGGAATGGGAAATTGTCTACTAGAAAGAAACTTTTACTCAATTAGAATTACTGGGAAAATGTGAAAAAAAAATTAGAAAGGAGGGTGGGGGAACATCTTGATCAGCAGTTTATATACCATTATGAGTTCCATGTAGCAGAAAGGTACAGTGGAAAGATTGCCAAATATGGGGTGCTAAACTTAGAATCATGAGACCTGAGTGAAAATCCTAGCTGGGTCATTCAAAGCCTTCCTGACATTGGAGAAATCACTTACTTTGAATTTATCTGGGCATCAGGTAAAGGAAGGAGGGAGGGAGGGAAGAAGGGAGAGAGAGAGACAGAGAGAGACAGAGAGTATGCTTTAGACAACATCATTTCTTTCTCTGGAGGCAGATGGCATTTTTCATCTTGAGTCCTTTGGGATTGCTGAGAATAGCCAAGTCATTCACAACTCTTCATCATACAATGTTTGCTGTTACTATGTACAATGTTCTCCTTGTTCTGCTCACTTCACTTTGTATCAGTTTATGTAAGTCTTTCCAGGTTTTTCTGAAATCATCCTGTTGTCATTTTTTTTTTTCAGCAATCAGGGTTAAGTAACTTGCTCAAGGTTACACGGCCAGTTATTTCTGGGTGTGGTGCTAAGTATCTGAGCCTGGATTTGATCCCCAGGTCATCCCAACACTGGAGCCGGTGCTCTTTCTCGCTGAGCCACCTGGTCTCCCCCTTGTTGTCATTTCTTACAGCAGAATAACATTCTATTACAATCTTGTACTAAATCTTGTTCAGCCATTCCCCAATTGATGGACTTTCCCTCAATTTTCAATTCTTAGCCACCACAAAAAGAGCTGCTATTAATGTTTTTGCACACATGCATATTTTCCCCTTTTTAAAAAATCTCTTTGGGGTGTAGACCTAGTAGTAGTATTGCTATGTCAAAGGGTATGCACAGTTTTATAGTCTTTGGGCATAGTTCCAAATTGCTCTCCAGAATGGTTGGATCAGTTCACAACTCTGCTAACAGAACATTAGTGTCCTACTGCAACATTTATCTCCCTTTTTCTCATATTAATCAATCTAATGGGTATCTTATAACTTTGATTCCATTCTCTACAAATTAGGCCTTCGTCAGAGATACTTCCTATAAAAAAAATTCCCAGTTTTCTGCTTTCCTTCTTATTTTGGTTGCATTAGTTTTGTTTATGCTACATGATTTTTCTTGATTCCCCTAGTTTCTCTCTGGATCTTTTTCTGTTTCTCTCTCTGTGTTTCTCTGTAGAGAACTTTCAGGAGTCCCCCAGCTTCACTAATGAAATGTTCCCCTCCCCTACATTATTACCTGAAAGGTTACAGGGTAGATAAGCAGGAGGATGTATAAATGTAGAGAACTTTTTGGGGTCCCTTGACCTCACTAAAGGGATATTCCCTTGCCCTATACAGTTACCTTCAAGGGTACAGGGCAGATAAGCAAGAGGGCATGTAATCTTTCTTTTGTTTATGCCTCCAGATACGGTGCTAGGATATTACCCTAAACAATAATTAACCTTAATCAAGAGTAAATAGTAAACAAGATTAAGTGAGGGTCCTTGAACATTGTCTGCATTCTTTTGGGGTGTCGAGATTCTTTTGGGGGGCATATAAACTCTGTGAGCCCCTTGCATCTTTGGTTCTGTATGAAATGGTCCTGTAATAAACAGACTATTGATTACACCCTCGTCTCATTCTCACTGCTCCCTAGCCCACCAACTGTACTGGCCACAGTATTTCTCTCTCTGTCTCTGTCTCTGTCTCTGTCTCTCTCTCTGTCTCTGTCTCTCTCTGTCTCTCTGTCTCTCTCTCTGTCTGTCTCTCTGTCTCTCTCTGTCTCTCTCTCTCTCTCTGTCTCTGTCTCTCTCTGTCT
>NW_027186296.1:6138120-6203280 GCF_028583685.1 Petaurus breviceps papuanus | reverse complement strand
CTCTCTCTCTCTCTCTCTCTCTCTCTCTCTCTGTCTCTCTCTCTCTCATTTTGCTCATACCTTACATTTACTTACTGTGTGGTTGATGGATCTTCATCTTTGCTATAGAATGTAAAATCCATGATTGAAGTAACTATTTTATTTTTTATTTGTATAACAAGCATCCCCCAGCGTTATGCATATAGGAGGCACGCAATTAGTACTTGTTGAAATAGATTGACATGAACTTAGTTGAATTATGTAACCCAAGAAATGAGTTGTGTATATGTGAGACAATATAATGAGTACAATGAGACTGAGTTGAAAATGATGGAGGCAATGAAATTACAAGTCTAAGCTGGTAATAATAATCATAACCTTTAATTTTACAAAAAAAAAGAGATTAACAGAAATTCTCATCAGAACATGAACAGGGAAATTGGGGGATTGGAAAAATGGAAGGCTCCTAGGCTAGTCGTTAGAGAACATCCAGAAAGAGGTCCTAATTAAATAAAAAGAGGTGGTACAGGACATTAATGTGGCAGAGAACCATTGAAATAATGATCATAATAGAATCATTGCAAGAGAAGTGATATTTGAATATAAGCATTAGGTAGAACTCTGAGAAGACTTAAAATTCAAAAACTCACAGAACATAATGGATATTTTTCATAATACCATAATGAAACCCCAGAATAAATGCAGGTTTCACAAGTTTTAGAGAATGTGTAAAAGCTAAGAAATACCAGGCAGTGAAAGAACTAAATGGTAAGCAGCTTAATACAGAATACAATGTCTAACATCCCTTGAACTGTGAGGTTCCTCTCAAAGTGATCTCCCTAAAGCACATCTTACTATGTCACACACATACAGACACACATACACATCACTCAGTAAACTCCCTCCATGACTCCCTATGACCTCCAGTATCAAATATAAAATCATCTATTTGGCATTAAGACTCTTTCATACCCACCCTCCCCCACCTTTCCAATCTTCTTATATCTTATAACCTTCTCCCACCCACATGCTACAATCTAATCTCCTTGCTATATCTTGCACTTAACATGCCATCTCCCTTCTCCTGGCATTTGCACTGGCTATTTCCAATGCCTGGAATGTTATCTCTCCTCATCTCTACTTCTTAGCTTCCCTGATTTCCTTCAAGATTCAACTAAAATGGAGGAAGCCTTTTCCAAACCCCCTTAATTCTAGTGTCTTCCTTCTATTTTCTCCAGTTGATAGATATAGACATAATTTGTTTCATGTGTGTGTGTGCATAACTGGTTCATACATAATTTGCATGTTTCCTCCCCATTAGAGGACCCTGAGCTCCTTAAGAGGCAAGACTGCTATGCCTTTCTTTGAATCCAAATGCTTAGCTCAAGCTGGCACAGTTAGGTGCACTGAGGATACAAAGAAAGTCACAGCATAGTACTGTCTCTTAAGGAGTTCAGGGTCCTCTAATTGGTGAGACAACATGAAAGCAACTATAAACACAGTCAACAACAAGGAAGATCAGAAATTATAGTTTATCAGATATAAAGAAGAAATTATGCAAACCAAGAGAATATTAGGAACACCTTACAGGGGACTTGAAAGTCAATAATAAGTTCGTTAAAATCACATATACAATATATACTTAGCAATATTTAGTTATCCAAAATAGATTGACAAACTTCCTTGTGGGAACCAAATGTGCAGTAAGTTGGACTTACTTGATTATTGGCATTGTTTTATTTTAATTAAACAAATGGCTATTACCTAGAATGTGTAATTCTAGAACACCTAAGAGAGGAGAATTTATTGGAACAGATAGTAAGGAATTTAGGAAAAAAGCAAAACAGTAATCCCCTCCTTATCATGGAGCATTTCAAATTTTCAACTATCATCTTGTTCTTGAAAATTTCTTTACATTGTTCTTTTGTGCCACAGATATCTTTTTGTTCTTCTCTTACCTTTGACTGCCACTTCTCAATTTTCTTCATTATTCTTCTTCCTTCTAAGGTAATTCTTCTATTACCAAATACCTCTCTGCACTGTCCACACTGTCAAATAATGACCTTGCATAAATCTATTATTTCAACTAAAATAAATAAACTATTATTTCAACTTATTAATAATTACTTCTCTCTCTCTGTCTCTCTCTCTCTGTCTCTCTCTCTCTCTCTCTCTCTCTCTCTCTCTCTCTCTCTCTCTCTGTCTGTCTCTGTCTCACCCTACCCACCCATATCCAAAACAATATCCAATTGACTACTGTCATTTCAAATTCCTGCAGGAATTCAAACTCAGTGTTTTGTTGTTTTTTCCAGTTCTTTAAGAGATTTTCTTGAAATTTGCAAGCTGGCTACATACTTTCTTCATTGCCACTTTCATTTCTTTGTTTCTGAGTGTATAAATGACTGGATTGAGAAAAGGAGTAAGAACTGCATCAAAAATGGCAAGAAACTTATCTATATGTGATGTGGAGAATGGCCAGGTATAGAAAAAGATCAAGGGACCAAAAAACAAAACCACCACAGTGATGTGAGCTGAGAGAGTGGAGAGAGCCTTGGAGGAACCACCTGAAGAATGCTTCTGCACAGTGACCAGGATAAAAATGTAGGAGATGACCAAGATGAAGAAAGAGCCCAAGGATATGAATCCACTATTGGCAGTGACCATGAATTCCAGTCTATATGTGTCTGTGCAAGCAAGTTTGATGAACCGAGGGAGGTCACAATAAAAACTATCCAATTCATTAGGACCACAAAAGGGTAGGTTTACAACAAAAGCCAGTTGGACCACTGAGTGGATGAGGCCAATGGTCCAGGCAGCCACCAGGAACATAATGCACATTCTTGGACTCATAATAGTCAGATAATGAAGAGGCTTACATATGGCAATATATCTGTCAAAGGCCATGGCTATAAGCAGCACCATCTCAACACCACCAATCAAGTGAATAAAGAACATCTGGGTGATGCAGCCAGAGAATGAAATGACTTTGTGTTTTCTGAAAAGGTCACATATCATTTTGGGGGAAGTGACAGAACAAACCCCAAGATCAATAAAAGAGAGGTTGGCCAGCAGGAAGTACATGGGTGAGTGTAAACAAGGGTCAGAAGTCACTGTAAGCACAATCAGGAGGTTTCCCAGGATGCTTGCCACATAGAACACAGAAGAGAATAGAAAGATAAAAAGTTGTATATACCAAGAATTGGTTAGTCCAACGAACACGAACTCAGTCACCACCGTGTGATTCTTTCTGTTCATTTTCTTCATCGGTGACACCACCTTCATAGTCACCTTTATGCAGAGAATGAAGGATGAATCCAAATTATTTGAAATAATATTAATGTTCCAGAATTCATTTCAACAAACATTATTAGGCACCTTTTATATTTTGGACTCACTGCTAACTACTATGGATACAAATTCAAAATACTAACCTTGCCCCTCAAGGACCTTGCATTCTTTTGAGAAGAAATGACACATTCAGAGAGAAGTAAATGCAAAATATGCAAGGTTATTTGGAGTAGCCAGAAGTAACAGCACTGAAAACTGAGGACATCTCAATTACTCTACTTTCTTACCACCTACCCATCTATTAGTACCTTCCTTTCCAATAATTAGACTGCAAATTTTCTCTCAAAGTTCAACAATTACATTCTTATGCCAAATCCATAGACCCTTTCTAAGTGTTCATCCTGCTTCTTCTCTCTGAAAATTTTTAAAGTACCAAATAGGAGATGAGATGAGATCTTTGAGTAGAATGAAGTAGTACATCAGAGCTCTTCCCAACCACTCCTCCAACAAAGATTTAGAAAACACATCAGAGTACTAATCAGGATATTTTATTTGTTTTTAATCACAGTGTGTCATTACTCTACCTCAGGTTAGCATGGAAAATAGGTCTGCAAACACTATAGATATTAAAAAGACTAAAGGGTGCCTGCCTGAAGCTTTGCACTAAAACCAAAAGGATTTCCACATCTAGCACAGAGATACCTTACCTTGTGCAGGAGGAATAATCATATGGCAGCTGTGAGTTTTATACCTTACTACCCAGTGTTGGGCCACAGCAGCTTGAGAAGATAATCTGCATCTAGGGATTAGGGGAGATCAGAGCACCAAGAGTTTGTGGACCCTGGTCTACTGATGGAGCAAGATATAAGTACAAAATACAGACCCAACTCAATCTGAAGAGAGCAGTGGAATAATGATGGATGTAAGCACAGACTAAAAGGACTGCCCTCTGAACCTATAGAGCTTTCTAGTTGGCTGTCAGTGGCTGAGTCCAGCAGCAGTCCACTGACATCCAAACCAGGAACAAGTATAAAACCTCTAGAAATGTGGCAGTCAGGACCTAACATCAGGTCACTGGAAGAATGGACAAACAAAAAAAATCCCATGTAATGAACAATATATTATGGTGGCAGCAACAAGATATAAACACAAAAGAGAACATCTCCAAAACATCTACAAGCACTGTCTCAGAGAAAAACGCAACTTGGGCACAAATTCAAACTAGATTCCTGATGAAATGAAGCAAGAGTTTGAAAAAAAGAATTTTAAAAGTTACTCCCAGCAGCAGTCCTCTGGAGAGCTGTTCATGCTTGGCTTTACATCTGAGTATAATCCTAAAAGGGGAAATTTTTATTTTTAACGAAATAAAGGACTTCCAAGCATTCTTGATGAAAGGACTAAATGTTATAGAAACTTTGAAATGTGTAAATAGGAGTCAAAAGAAAAAGGAAAACATGAGCAAGTAATCATAAAGAATTTTAAAAGGATAAATTTTGCACATTTTAATATATGGAGATGTTATATGTACTGCCTCAGAACTCTATCATCATCAAGGGTCCCTAATAGGAGAGAAACTTGAGAATAGGTTTTTGCTGTATTTTGATGATCTTAAAAGAAGAAAGAAAAAGAAATACATTGGGGATGGGGAAAGGTAAAGGAAAGGTAAGAGAAATTATCACATATAATTTGGTTGTTCAGGTAGACTATACAAACAATAAGGAAAGAGTACAGAAAGCTAGCACCCCTGGAACATATTTCATCTGAACTAGTCAAAAGAAAGTATAATACAAGTGCACACACATACACACACAGAATGCAGAAAAAAAATGTTTCATTTAATGGAGAGAAAAATTGAAAGGAAAGAGAAGAGAAAGTAATGAGACATGGGAGGTTAAGGGAGGTAATAGTCATATGCAAAATAAACTTTAATAAATGGGAAATGGAATAAGAGGTGTTTAAGAGGAAAGGCAGGTTAAGGACCTGTAATAATATCCTCATTAGTATCTGCTACATTCTCTCTCAAATCTAATTTCTTTCTGCTCTTTGTCCATTCTATTCTGCTGTGCTCTCCTTTCTTTATAGATAAATTCATTTATTCAAAAATTCCAGACACTCTGGAATTTGGAGTCTCACCCTCACTCAAAAAATAATAATAATCCTAGTATCTTCCAAGGCAAAAAGAGAATATTATTCTCTCTGATAATACAATTCCCATGATCTACATTTAGGATTTCAGAACACTTTCCTATGTCTATGTGGAAAGTCATTGTGTTTCAAATGAACTTACTAGCCTTTAAACCCACATCATTCTGGCTTTCATTGAGTGGCCAATAAGAGCCCCTAACTCCAGCCTCCTGGAGACTCTTTGCTTAGGTTTTGGTGGTTTAGAATGAGTGTGAATATCAATTATTTTCTCTCCTGTAAAGGAACTCTAAGCATCTTTCTCTCCCAGACTGATAATTTTATGATGCTAAATTGAGCCATCTTTTGTCTCAATTCCTTCCTAATCCTTAGTCATTGAATGGGCTTAGCTTCAGACAGACTGGGACCTAGGAAAGACCTAATTTAGAAAGGCCAAGGTTACCCACTGCATCCTTGGCCATTGCCAATCTTCTTCACTTTTGTCCTTCCACTGGATTTAAATGACTGGAGGAAAGAGTGAGACTGAGCAGCTCTGCCTCACTTAAATCCAATTCACGGGCAAGTCTAGACATCACCCTCATGATGTCATTGTTCCTCTTCAAGAACAAAAGACAAACAGCACCAGCAAGTTCTGGGCAAAGGAAAGAAAAGGGGGTAGGGGAATAGAAACATATTGCATCAAACGTAGAGCACTGTAACCTAGGCATACTCTTCTCACCACCTTCTTCTTTATAAAAATAAGGTAGGGAACTGATCAACATAATGAGCAACCAATGCCAAAGGGCTCATTATGAAACATGCTACCCCTACCCATCTCCTGACAGAATAGTGATAGATTCAGGGTATAGATGAAGCATATATCTTATTGGTCATAGCCAATGCATAAATGTGTTTAACTATGCATATCTGTTACAAGGATTTTCTTTTTTCTTTCTTGTTCAATGGGAAGGGGAAATGGTAGGGAGAGAAGATGAATTTTCTCTAATTGAAAAAAAGTTTTAAAAATAGAGGATGTATGGGGTGGTTAGGTGCCACAGTGAATAGAGCACTGGCCCTGGAATCAGGATGACCTGAGTTCCAATCCAGCCTCAGACACAACACAAAAAACTAGCCATGTGACCTTGGGCAAGTCACTTAACTCCAATTGCCCTACCTTCCCCCTTCCAAAAAGAAAAAAAAATAGAAGATGTAAATTGAATGCAGCTAAGTTTAGAAAGGAAATGGTAGGAAAGTTTTTACATCAAGTTTCTCTGATAAACGTCTCATTTCCAAGATAAATAAGAAACTGATTCAAAATTATAAGATAAGAACCATTCTCTAGTTGACAAGTTGTCAAATGACATGAACAGGCAACTTTCAAAGAAAAATGAAATGGCTATATGAAAAAGTGTTTCAGACCACTAATAATTAGAAAAATGCAAATTAAATCAACTCTGAGGTTCTATTTCATATCCTTAAGATCATCAAAGTTGACAAAAGAAAAGTAACAAATGCAGAAAGGCAGGCAATTTACTGTACTTTTATTAGAGCCATTAATGTGTCCAGCCATTGTGGAGAACAATTTGGAGCTATGTCCATACAGTTACTAGATTGTGCATATTCTTTGGCATAATGCCACTAATAGGCCACTATTAATCCCCAAAGAGATTAAAGGAAAAGAAGAAAGACAAATCTATACAACAATATTTATTGAAACTCTTTTTGTAATGGAAAAAACTGGAAACTAAGGGGGTGTCCATCAACTGGCAAATTGACTGAATAATTTATGTCATGTGAATGTGATGGAACATAATGCTACCATAGGTGAGCTAGCCTAACTGAAGTAGTATGACACCTTGGGGGAGGGACTGAATGAAGCATGTGCCAGAGCAGTCAAACCAATGCCATCACCACCACCAGTACCACCTCAACAGTTATCTCCCTTCAGCCCCTGATGGAGCCCAAGACTCTAAAACTAAGAACCTTAGGGATAATAGTAACCCTCAAAACAATGGACTTTCTAGGGGTGGCTGGGTGGCACAGTGAATAGAGCACCTGCCCTGGAGTCAGGAGGACCTGAGTACAAATCCAGCCTCAGATGCTTGACACACTTATTAGCTATGTGACTTTGGGCAAGTCATTTAATCCCAATTGCCCTCCAAAAAGCAACAACAAAAAAAAGGACCTTTCAGTCCAGCCCTCACAGCTATTGTGCAAGGACTTAATTCCTGCAGAAAAAAGCTGGGCAAGTCTCTCTCAACTGCCAAATAATTTCTACTCACAGTAAAGACAAGATAGACTAACTGGAGCAGCAAGGCAACCTGAAAAGATGAAAGGCAGGGAAAGTATAACCACCACTCCCACCACCACCACCTCCTTGACTACCATCTCCACTCCGATCCTGAGGGAAATACCTTTGGAACCTGAGCACAAAAGCCTTAGGATTATTCCAGCCCAGTTCCCAAGAAATAATATTAGGAAGCAACCCCTATGAAGACGCAGCCTGGCTATCTCCTACTAAAGATTCGGCAGTGAATATTCTTGCCACATCTATACAGATCCCCAGTGCAGCCTTTTATACATACTAAGCACTTAATAAATGCTTTATTCATTCATTTGTAGGATATCATAAAAGGGAGGGTTTCAGAGAAACCTTAGAAGACTTATATGAACCAATGCAAAGTGACATGAACAGAAACAAGATAAAAATTTATACAGTAAGAGCATTATAGAGACACATAACTGTGAAAAATTTAAGAATGTTGGTCAATTCAATTACCACTCATGATTCCAGAAGACTGATGATGAAGAATGCTCGTATCTCCTGACAGAGAAGCAACAGATCTAGGATGCAATATGAGACATACATTTTTCATGGTCAATATAGGAATTACTTTGCTTGACTAGATATATTTTTACAAGAGTTTTGTTTTTGTTTTTTCATTGGGATTGTGGGTAGGTGGTGAGAGAAAAATGCTTATTAATTAAAAAAATTAAATTGACTGCTCCTTTCTTACCTACTTCCTTGACTTTTAAGACACTACCCAATGTCTCTTTCTACCTCTCTGTCTCTTTTTAATTTGTTTCAATTGCTAATTTCTTCCTTCCAACTCATGAAGGGGACGGTTCCACAAGTTTCCATTCTCACCCTCTCTGGTAGAAGCAGCACCCATTTTATAGAGCCTGAGAAGAATTCCCTTTTATTTTGAATTTGAGACTCATGTACCAAAATATCTGTTGATCATCTCCACCTGAAGATCCCACAAGCACATTACACCAATCATATATAAAACGAAATTCATCTGTGCCAAAATTTTCTTTCTCCTCTTTGTTGTTGTTGTTTGGCCATTTTTCAGTTATGTTCAATACTTCATGACCCCATTTGGGGTTTTCTGGGCAAATATAAAGTTCATTTTACAGATGAGGAAGCTGAGGCTAAGTTAAGTGACTTACCCAGGGTCACACAGCTAGTAGGTGTCTGAGGCCAGATTGGAACTCAGGAGGATGTCTTCCTGACTCCAGGCCTGGCATTCTAGCCACTATCCCACCTAGCTGCCTCCTTTCTCTTCTTACTTCCCCATTAATATTGGGAAAACACAATTTGAAATTTTGATATTACTTTTGTTTTTCTCTCGCACTTCTATATCTCAGTTACAATGTCTTGTTCATCTACTTCCAAAATAGCTCTTAAATTCATTACCTCCTTTTTATCCCCATGGCCACCAATGCCTGTCTATTGCCATTAGAATCAAATATAAATATATCTATTTAGATTTTAAAACCTTTCCCAACATGGTCCAACCTATCTTTCAAAATTAAATATTTTTGACTACTTTCCCTCTCTACACTTCAGTCAAAATGGCTTTCTTGCTTTTCTTCCTGTGCCATACTCCATCTCCCATCTCCAAGTCTTGTGAAAACTAGCTATCTCCCCCTCCTTGGCATATATCCCTACATTATCTACACATCTCAAAATCCCATATTCCCTTCAAAATTCTGCTTCTGCAGTACCTACTACATGAAGATTTTCCTGATTCCCCACCCCAACTGTTAGAAATAATAATAGCAAGCATTCGGATGGCCCTTCAAGATTTCCAAGGTACTTTACAAATATTATCTCATTTTATTTTCATAAAAGCCCTGGAAGATAGGTGCTATTGTTATCCCTATTTTATAGATGAGGAAACTGAGGAGGGGGTTAAGTAACTTCATTAGGGTCACACAATAAGTGTCAGGATTCAAACTTAGGCCTTCCTGACTCTGAGTTCAAGACCCTATCCACCATCCCACCTAGATGCCTGAGGTCTGCCACCTCCAAAATTTTCAGATATAGGATATACCTATGTACATATTGTTCCATCCAATAGAATATAATTTCCTTGAGAGCAAGGAATATTTCATTTTTTGTTTTTAAATTTTCAGTGCCTAGATCAGTTCCAGGCACATAATAGGTGCTTAATTAGTGTTTGTTAATTGATTGATCTATACAAAGACAAAAACAAAAGAGTCTGTGACCTTAAAGAGTTTACATTTTACTGGGATACAACATTTCCACAAAGTCAAACAGCATAAATGTCAGTTTATTTGCCAATAAACTAATAAAAGGTCATTTTGAGAAGACCAGTCATAACTACGTGGCGAGAGTAAAAGTAGTATACCAGGAATGCTTTAAGAAGTTGGGACATAAACTGAGTATTTAAGGAAAACAAGGAGGGAGGGAGGAACAGACTGAGAGACAGAGACAGAGAAATGAGGAAGAAGTCCATTCCAGACAATGGGAATGTCTTTGCAAGATGGGAGAAGAAATGTCAAATTCAAGTGACAACTAATAATATACTCTGGTTAGAAAGCAGAATCTGTGAAGGGGAATAAATGATGTAAACTGAGACTAGAAGGTAAATGTAAGCCAGGTTGTGCAAGGCTTTACAGATCAGACAAAGGAGTTACATTTTATCTTAGAAGCCAGTGAAGAATTTTGAGCGGAACAGTAACTTGGTCAGATTTGTGTCATAGAAAGATTATAAAAAGCTAAGAACTTAAGGAAATTTAGGATAATGATTGTAAAAAGATAAATGAACCTCAGCATGTTTGAGTTGGAAGGTCCCTTAAAAAGCATTTAGTCCAATCTACTTAGTTTATAAATGAGGACATTGAGGCTCAAAAGGAGCAATAGCAATCACATGGGAAGACAGAGGCAGAATCTGAACTTGAACCTAGGACTCCCAATTGCTAGTCTGGAGTGTTTTCTACTACACCACATACTCTAGAAAATTGGAAAGATGACGATTACTTTGGTTTGGTGTGGTAGACAAGATTTCATCAAAGAAAAGAAATTGGGTTTGGGGCTTGAAGGTAACTATGACTTGCATAGGTGAATATGGGAGAACATCATTTCATAGTAGAAAAGGGTTAGAGAACCTGGATTCAAATCCTGGCTCTGCAATTTGTTACCTATAGCAATAAGAAATGCTTATCACTCACACCAGTTTCAATTCATTAAATTCATTTATTTCAGACCCCTACTGCTCTAATTTACTCCTGTCTATCCTTCTTCAAATCTAACCTATGCACTACTGCCACATAAACCTCTGAGATGTACAGGTCTAATCATATCATTCTTCTACTAAAAAATCTCCCATAGCTCCCCACTCAGACTGACAGATCTTTTCTTGCAATCTGTCTCCAATTGCCAAGGTACTATTTCATTTCTATAGCTTGCTAATGGATGATATTTCCTACGAACAAATAGGTGCCATCTGAGGGAAATAAAGTAGGATCAATAGAAATTGGGAAGCTATGAAGTGGAATAAAAATGGGTTTTATATGTGAGTTATGTGTTAAGTTCAAAGAGAAAATGTGTCTACATCATAATTGTTGAGAACGTTTTTGGCCACACATGAGGGTGGGGAATACAAGGAGGACCTAAAACATTTTCCAACTTTAACTAACTTTTTAACTCAGAAGTTAACTGAAGGGATGACTTAAAGATTTTGGTATCTTTTATATAAAATGCTCAACATATAATATCATCCATAATTTGCTATTTTTGATCAATAACTTGGACATTTGTTTTGCAACATGGTGTAATGGAAAGAGAAATGAATATTAACTTAAAGGAACTGGACTCAAATCCTGACTTACTATCTATGTGACCTTGGACAAGTTATTGGCCTATTTGAAAGTCAATTCCCTTTCCTATAAATTGAAATATATATATATATATATATTCCTATAAATTACTATAAATCTCTAAATTTACAATTGTGGACTTTCAAAAGAAAATCCAAAGTTCTTACTTTTCATTCACAGCCCTTCACAACCTGCCCTCACAGTTTCATATCAAAATACTTCAACTAACCACTCTATAGTCCTGGCAAACTAATTTTTTGTATTTATAGTCCCCATATTCTCAAAGTTCTGTGTCTATTTGCAAAACATTCAATATTCTGTGAATTTTCCAGGTACAATGCCTCCATCTCTACCTGTTGACATTCTATTAATCTTTCAAAACCAAGCTCAGAATCTCCAAGTATATTCATGTGCAGAATGAGGAGGTTTGACTACCTGATCTCTACAAAATATGACTCTAAAGCTAGTCTTCTGTGGTTCCATGAATTCTTCCCTAGTGTCCCATCTAGAAGTCCCATTCCTGTGAACTCTCAAAACAGCTTCTTGGATCTTTCTTACACATTTATTTCATTCTTATGTATAAGTTACTTCGGGAGTATCCGACCACATCTACTAAATTATAAACTTTTTATGTCAAGGAATGGTGATATTTATCTCTGGATTTCTTTCATAGCCTAACTTAGTACCTTTCCTATAAATAAAGGGGTTTTTATTTAATAGAATTGAAATAATAAGGTTAGGATAATAGTCCAGGATCATGTAGTAGAGGATATTAAATGGTGGCTAAAGCCATGGGGAGTAAGAAACAACCAAAAGTTTTGTTCTGTTTTGTTTTAACAGGAAATTAACAGGTAATCAGGGAAATGACAGGTACTACAAGAAAATTAATCTCATAGAGAGGTAGAAGTTGAATGGCATATAATAAGGTCTTAAGACAGAGAGAGCATCAAAAAGGGAAATGTAATGACTTAAGAAGGAGAAAATAAGGGACAAAAGCAGGGTAATGGCAATGAGAAGGAAGTCACGAGACCTGAATTTAAATCCTAACTCTACTGGTCACTACCAACGTGACCTTGGGCAAATTATTTAAAATTTGTTGACCTCAGTTTCTTCATCTATAAAATTTGGAGACTGAAGTAGTAGTACCTTTCAGCACTAAATTTAAAAATCTTATAATTGGACATAAGGAACCATTTTTTAAGCCCAACTTCCTACATGAAGTACTCATTGACTTACCTAATGGATAATAACCTTCGCCTTTGGACTTCACTTAGCACTTTGTTTTGCCCCTTTCTAATGTATTAGAGACAGCATGGAACAGTATATAAAGACCTGTCCTCAGAGTGAGAAAGATCTACTTTCAAGTCTTGTCTCTGACATACAGTGGCTATGTGACTCTAAGCAAGTTACTTAAGCTCCCAGTTCCCTAGAGCCTTCTAAAGCTAAAGGTTTCAGAGGAGCCAGTCTAGTTGGATGTTACTCCCTCTTCTAACTCTATAATACAGCCAAGCCAGCTTTCTCTGCATTCTTTAATCACAATATTCCATCTTCCTTTTCCATACCTTCTCACTATCCATCCCCCATGCCCAAAGCACACTCCTTTCTTACCTTCACCTGACACCATCTTCTTCATGGAGCCTTTTCTGATTCCTCCAGATTTTAGTGTTCTCCCTAATAAACTATCATGTAAATATATTTGTGTGCACGTGTCTACAAGATATGTGTTTAAGTAGTATGTTTTTTCACGAGGACTTTTTGTCCCTTACATTAGAATGTAAGTAACTGGTGATTGTTTCATTCTTTGTGCTTTTATCCCAAGGGCCTGGCATATTGTGAACACTTAAAAAATACCTGTGAATTGATGGATTAATCATCTGCAGTGGAGAAAGAATTTCCTCATCATAAATTCCCCACACCACTGAAATCATTGATCTAAACTAAATAAAAGTACTTGCCTTTAAGTAATTATCTATTAGACATATCTATGTTTGTATCCTTTCTCCCTGTTCAAAGTAGTAAATTCTGCAACTGCAGAGAACTGATACTATCTCATCAAAAAATTATCTCATCTAGTATCTGGTCATAGTGCTATAAATGCAATAGAAATTTAATATGTATTTTATATGTTATATATTTATATATTATATATATATACATATATATATCCAATATCAGATATTGGATAACAGAAATATTCAAAAAGCAGTCTTTTCTGTATTTTTTCCAGAAAACTATCAATTCTTTTTTATTTAATAAAAAAAGAGAACCAAAAATATGAGAGGACAGTTATGGCACTAGCAGGACTAGATATAGTCTGAAACAATTATTGGCACTACTTCCTACCATCTGCACATCTGTCTTGTCCCTTTATTCTTAGCCTCACTTGTTTCTAGTTCCTTTATTCCTCAGTCACTATATCTTTAGACCTGCCAGGGAAAACTATCAACCTATTCAGTCTTTCTTCTTCCTACTCAGGGACTAAGAGGTTTCTGATGACCCCGAGAGAGATCCAAAAGCAATACAAGCAATGTCAGATTCAAGGAGCTTTCCTAATTCCAGAGATATTTGTTTGTAAAAATGTTCACTATTTTGGACTGTCTGTTATAAATATGGTTACATATATATAAATGTGTATGTAATTGCTGTCTTGTCATGTCCAGGTGCTGCCAATGAGCATGAAATTCACTCTTCTTCATATTAATATCTCTTATTCCATTCATGAGAAAAAAAGAGATAAAATCAGCTTTGGTCATGATCAGTCTCAAATAAAACTAAGAAAAAGAGGTTTCATGAATATAATTAGCGAGAAAACCTATAAATTCTCCCATTTTACTCTATTATGAATGGACATCAGCTATACACACAAATAAATAAAAATAAAATAGTAAGTAGTCACTTAGCATCAATAATCAGCTGGCCTTGAGTCCTAGACTTGAAAGGTAGAAGGATTACACTTTTATGCTATTTTTGAAGAGATGTCCCAAAAATATTTTGGTGACAGAAGAATAAATTTCCTTTTGTTGCTTTCTCCACTTCAGTATACCTTCTATCAGTTCTGCTGTCTTTCCCTCCAAGACACTAATTTTTGTCAAAGCCCTATCCATATTTCTCACACTACAGTCTAAACAAAGAATTTTTCTTATGTCTTCAATATGCTTCTAGTTTCTCAAAGAGAGTCAGTGACAGCTCTAGCAATTGTACCACATACCTGTGGCAAATGGCTTCTATAGGCAAGTTCTCCTGGTATAAGGACTTCATCAATCAATGTCAGAGGAGCCCTCTTCTCTTTCAGTAGTCTCCAAGTGCTGATTCATGCTTTGCAGAGTCTCACACTTTTGAGCTAGGAAGAAAGGATGAATGATATCTAATATATTCTTTTCCAGTGTTAAAAAGTTAATTTCCAATGTCTTCTCTGATTGCAGTTTGAATATCTTTAATCTGCTTGATTCTGTAGAAGTTTACCCAAAATGGAGCAGAATTCTTACATTAATCTAGTATCTCCTGAGTGATGAGGCTCATTTGCCAACAGCAGCCCCTGGATGGTTGCGAAAGTCTCCAGGATACCAAGGGTTGGAAGCTACTATGTCTCCCTTAGCCATCTTTAGCAATCTCAAGTTTCAACCCAGAATGTTAGGAAAAATAGATGCACAATTAAAAGAAATTCAGAATTGGAAAAGTACATGAAGGAAAGTAATGAGTTCTGTTTTAGGTACACTAATTTTGAGGGTGTAAAAAGATATGTAGATTAATATGTCTAGTAATCAATTAGAAATATAGGACTGGAACTTAGAAAAATATAGGGAGAGTAGAGAAGAGGACCAAGATAGGACCTTTAGAGGAGCTTTTGTCTCTGGGCCAAATTTATTTGCATCAACTTTGCCTAGAACAGTGAGTGACTTACAAATAGAAGATGGTTAATTAATTTTGAATTGAAAGGAAAAAACGATTCTTTTTAGAAGTTTAGCAAAGGAAGGAAGGAAAAGTAATAATAACTGGATGCATGGAGGGTTGAGGATAATTGTTATACTATGGGAGGGACTTTGTAGACAGAGGGGGAAAAAATGAGTAAAAAAAAAAGGAAAAACTGAAGATACAAGAGATGGGCTCATTGATAGGTCACTCACACAGATTAACTACTGTAAAAGGCAAAAGAGCATGGTATCTAAGGCAAAGTGGGAACCTTGAGGGTAGAAAATGTTATTCCAATAGGTCTTCCTCTGAAACAAAAAAATAAGGAGAAGAAAATGGGGATAAGATATGCAGAATTTTTACAGAAGAAGGCCAGAAAGATTAGGGAAATTTTAGAAGATGGTCACAATCTTTTCAGTAAAGCAAAAGAAGTTCAAACATAAGAGAAAGAAGTTGAGTAACATTTGGTGGCTTTCAAGAAAAGATGTAACACAAGTTTTATAGGCAAAGAGAATTAACAAGAGATGAAGAATAACTTAGCAAAGCAGCAATAAGGAACTGATTGAATTTTATTAGTACTAATCTTGTAGTGAACCAGGTAAGTAGGGTTTTGTATCTAGCAACATTAGACAGTCAAGGCTCAGGGTGATGGCCACCAAAGAAAGCATATCATAGAAGACACCCAGGATTGGGGGTTTTCACGATACAAAAGGTGAAATATACAAATAGCAAAAAATTCTAATGTAGAGCTTGCTACAAAGTCTGGGCAAGTAGAACAATGGAAATCAAAAGGGTTAAGAGGGACTGAGAGGATAAGGAAGGACAGAGATTTCCTTCCAGAAAAAGAGGGGGTTCTGTAAGTGTTGATGAGGGAGATAAACTAAATTTATCTTTGTCTTTGGATTTTGATCCTCATACTTAGATCCCTATTACAACTCCCAAAAGGAAATGAGATCAAGTCCACTTTCCATGGGTCTACACCCACAATCATAATCTGAAATCCTTGCATCCCACCATCAGAGAAGCCAGCCTCCCATTGATCCCATTACCAGTGGATAATCCCATCCCTGTCGTTTATTCAACACTAGATCATAGAGTTCTGTAAAGTTAGTTCTTCCTAACCATTAATTTATTCTCATCTCTCCCACCTACCCGTTCTGTCATAGGACCTGAGATGGCAACATCTTCAGGAAAATCAAAGAGTTCCAAAAGCTCAGCTTTCTGCAATATGTAATTACTAGCAAACTTAAGACCTATATAAAATGCTGGCAGACAAGGAAAGGGAGCTAATGAATATATTGAAGAACAGTGACCAAAGGATGCTACAGAGACTAGGATTTCCAGTCACATGTCATTTGGCCAAAATAAATGTCTCCTAGGATTCTTATGGTTTTCCCAGGGTAACCAAGAGAAGATAATGTTAATAAAGAGTTGATAAGTTGATAATGATTTAAAAATACATTTTTGTTATCTATTTCCTTTATACCCCAAAAAAACCATTGTGCTTCCTATACAAGTGAGTTAGGGCAAGTAAAAGAAAAAGGTGCATAGAAACTTCAAGGAAAAAAGTGATTCTCCAATTTGGGATCTAAAGCAGAAACTATAACTAAAATAAATTAGTACTTAGAGCAGAATGCATGAAAACTGATTTTTTTAAGTCTGTTTAAAATATTAATGTAAGAAACAGCTAAATTAATGATTTCTCCAAGAATGTGCTATCATAAAAGGATAAGAATCAATCTAAAATCAATAATTTTTCAAATCAAAGACTCAAAGAACAAAGATTCCTTTAATAAGCATTCAACTTTTGAGTGTAAGAATTGATACACATAAATTTACTAAATCATGAATCAATAAATTCATTAGATCGTTATTTATGGTACTTTACTGTATAATATAGACCTGTTCATAATTTTCATTTTTTTCCACTTATGTACATGTATCCTGTGCTCCAAGAGTTAGTCATGGAATGTTGAGTGGATGGACCTCTTGTGTATTCCCTAATGAATATTGATGCAAAAAATTTAAACAAAATACTAGCAAGAAAATAACAGCACTATATCACAAGGATTATACACTATGACAAGGGGGGATTTATACCAAGAATGCAGAAATAGTTCAATATTAGGAAAACTGCAAGCATAATTCACCATATTAATATAATTAATATTTCATTAACATTAAACTAATTGATATTTCATCAGCATTAAATATAATTAATATTTAATTAACCATTAATAATCCATATAATTTGTCATATTGATAACAAAACCAACAAAAAATCCTATCTCAATAGATGCAGAAAAAGCTTTTGAGAAAATACAACAATTTTTCCTATTAGAAACACTAGAAAGCATGGAAATAAATGGAGCTTTCCTTAAAATAAGTAGTATCTATTTAAAGCTATCTGCAAGCATTATTCATAATGAGGATAAGCTAGAAGCCTTGCAAGATAAGGCGTGTAACAAGGATGCCCAATGTCACCAATAGCATTCAATATTTTATTAGAAATGCTAGCAATAGCAATAGGAGAAGAAAAAGAAATTGAAGGAATCAGAATGAACAATGAGGTGATAAAACTTCTCTTTTTGCAAATGATAAATGATGATACACTTAGAAAATCATACAGATTCAACTAAAAATTTAGTGGAAACAATAATTTTACCAAAGTAGCAGGATATAAAATAAACTCATATAAATCATCAGCATTTCTATGTATTACCAACAAAAGCCTGCAAGAAGAGATAGTAAGAGATACCCCCATTTAAAATAACTGTACACAGTATAAAATACCAAAGAATATGCCTGCCAAGACAAACCAAGGAACTACATGAACGTAATTATAAGACACTTTTTATAGAAACAGAATCACATTTAAATAACTGGAGAAATATTAATTGCTCATGGGTGGGCAGAGCAGATATAAAAAATGACAATTCTACCTAAACTAATCTACTTATTTAATGCCATCTCAAGTTACCAAAAAAATACATTTAGCTAGAAAAAGATAAACAAAATTAATGTAGAAGAACGAAAGGCCAAGAATATCAAAAGAAAGTGAAAAAATATAAAGAAAGGAGGATTAGTAGTTCCAGACCTTAGGCAGTAATTATCAAAACTGCTAGGTAGTGGCTAAGAAATAGAAAGGTGGCTTGGTGGAGCAGGGTAGACATAAAATACACAGTAGTAGATGATTACAGTAACCTTGTTCTTGACAAATGTAAAGATTTAAGCATCAGGGATAAAAGTTCAATATTTGGTTTAAAAATTATTGGGAAAACTAAAAGGGAGTCTGGCAGAAATTGGGTCTAGACAAATATCTTATACCATATACCAAGTTAAGGTCAAAATGGATCTATGACCTAGATATAAAGGGAGATATCATAAGAAAATTAAAATATCATGGAACATATTACCTATGAGACTTATGGTTCAGAGAAGAATTTATGAATAAACAACAGATAACATTGTGAGATGTAAAATGGATAATTTTAATTACATTAAAATAAAAAGGGTTTGTACAAATAAAAAAACAATATAGCCAAGATTAGAGGGAAAACAGAAAATTGGGGGAGGGGATTTTATAGACAGTTTCTCAGGCAAAGTTTTCATACCTAAAATATATACAGAGCTTTGTCAAATATGAGTCATTCCCCAATTGATAAATGGTCAAAGGGTATCAATGGGCAATTATTTATGAAGAAATCAAAACTATATATAGTCATATGAAAAAATTCTTTAAATCATTATTGATAATTAAATTAAAATGACTTTGAGATACCATCTCACAACTATCAGATTAGCTAAAATGATAGAAGGGGAAAATGAGAAATGGTGGGGGGGATGTGGAAAAATTGGAACACTAATACATCAGTGATGGAACTGTGAACTGATCCAGCCATTTTGGAGAACAAACTACAATTATGCACAAAGTTATAAAGCTCTTAAAGTGTATCTTCTTTGACACAGCAATGTGACTATTAGGTCTTCTTCCCAAGGTGATCAGGAAAAAAAGAAAAGAACCTATACATTCTAAAATGTTTTGAACAATTCATGAACCACTGTGAAGCATCAGAACCAATAGATATGAATTTTATTTGGCCCTGCCATTTTACAAAAATTTCAGGTACTTCTCTTGACATAACTATTTTGTCCCTTCCTACATTAATTGTGCATAATCTTTCTGCTTCTCATGTGATCCCACTGGCATTTTTATTGGGTTGAACTTTTTTCCCCCTTTTGGAGGGGGGAAGGTAGGGCAATTGGGGTTAAGTGACTGGCCCAAGGTCACACAGGTAGCTTTGTATTAAGTGTCTGAGGCCAGATTGGAACTCAGGTCCTCCTGACTCCAGGGTGGTGGTCTATTCGCTGTGCCACCTAGCCTCCCCCTTGTGCTGAACTTCTTATGACAAAGATAAATGACCAGAAATTTTTCACATTTTCCTTTTTTGGGAATTGTACCTGATTTCTTTACTTTTCAAATCTCTATATTAAAGTCTTTGATTAATGTTGATCTGTTTGTTTTGTTCTTTGCACTGATTTAGCTTCTTGTATCACCTTAACATTTTAACTTTTTCTTTCAACTGCTGATTAAAAGAATCTAGAATTCAGGTATCCTTTACTTTTCTGTATTTCTTTCCACATGTTTCTATTTTTGTTGTTGATTCTCACTAAGTAATATATTATTCAAATTTTCTGCTGCATTTACCACCAAATATTGACATAATCTTCCAAAGAATTTCCATATATCTTCAAAAGTTCTAAAGTCACTTCTTTCATTATTATTGTTACTATATTTTTTTGTCTTCATTAGACTAAGAGTATCTTGAAAATGTGATTCAACGTCATAAAACATCGACAATTTTGTGGATGTAAGTACTTCCTTCACTAATACCAATCACAATCTCTTTGACTCCCAAGTCTCAAAACAGTAACATCATGAATTTGGGGGCAGGGTGGTTATCACAATCAGATGACCACCATATTGGAAATTGGCCTTCCTTCATTTAATATAACTCCCAGATAACAGATACACTATCTATTGCTAAATACTTTTCAAAATCTTTCTAATCTTTTTAAAAATCTAGGTTACAGGGCAGCCAGGTAGCCCAGCGAGTAAGAGCACCGGCTCCAGTGTTGAGAAGACTTGGAGATCGAATCCCGGGCTCAGACACTTACCACCCACCCAGAAACACCTGGCTGTGTAACCTTGAGCAAGTTACTTAACCCCAATTGCTTAGGGGTGGCCAGGTGGCTCAGCGAGTAAGAGCACCGGCTCCAGTGTCGGGATGACCTGGATCAAATCTGGACTCAGGTACTCATGCACCACACCCAGAAATAATAACTGGCCGTGTAACCTTGAGCAAGTTACTTAACCCCGATTGCTTAAAAGAAATTTAAAAAAAAAATCTAGGTTACCTCCATGCCACAATGAAGTATCGAAGTAGAATTTTTGTGAAGCATACTTCACAATTTGACAAAGTCAAATTGATCCTCTCCAAACAGTCTCTATTGTGAAATCTTCCCAATGAATGAAATTTTGTTGTCACTGTAACATGCACAATAATCAACAAAACAGTATGTGTAAACTGCCTTAACCTAGAATGCAGAAGGTGCCTTATATTGTAGCTTCTCCAGGCTAACTTGATCTATTCCTTATTTGCTTTCCATAATGCTTAATGATTATCAGAAATAAGAACTCAATATATCTAATTGTCAAAAAGTCATGAAAGCAAATATCAGCTGAAAAGAAATGAAAACATTAAGCATTCTTGCCCCTCAGAGTTGGAAAAACCTTGAGACCAACTCATTCAGCTTATACTTAAAAGAGACTCCTTTGTATGATAACACTAGCAAGTAGTTATCCAGAAAAAGTTTGGAAACTCCAAAATGTGAACTATTATCTTCTGAGGCAGCTTATTCAACTTCTGAGAAGTTATAATCATTAAGAAGTTTTGCCTTGCATTGAACCTAGGTTTAACTCTCTATAAGCCATTCCTCCCAGTTCTATTCTCTGAGGACAAGCAGAAAAATTTTATTCTATATGATAACCCTTCAAATGCTTGGAGATAGCTATCCTGTTCACTGTAATTCTTATCTCCTACAAGTTAATCCTCCCAGAGTCTTTTAACCAGGCTTAATATGACATAGTCTCTCGTCTTCCCAATTTCTTAGTTGCCCTTATATAGACTCTCTACTTTTTCAACATCTCCTCTTTAGTGTGGCATTCAGAATTGAACAGAGTGCTGTAAATGTGATCTGACCAATGTGGAATATAAGACTAGCGTACCCTGCTTTCTGGTCACTATGCAACCATGAATAACCTTAGCTTCTTCTGGCTATTGATTTATGTTGAGCCTCAAGTCCACTGGGACCATAAGATCTTTTTTATATAGACTGTTTTATGAAGTTGATTCTTGAACAGATTCCTAGGATATTGCATTTATTCCCATTAAATTTCTTCTTATTAGATGAGGTCCAATCCTTTAGGCTTTCAAGAACTTTTTAGTTCCTAGTTGTATCAACTAATATATTAGATGTCTCTCCCAGTTTTGGGTGATTTGACAAATACCTTCTTCCAAGTCATTGATTTTTTTTTAAAGTTGAACAGCACAAACCTATATTAAGTCTCTGGCATTCCAATGGAGATGTCTGTCTGAGATGACAAACAAATTAATAAAAACAACTCTTGGGGTCATTCAGTGCAGCAATAGGGTTTGCCCTTGACCTAAATGCTTCCAATGGAAAGAAAAGCCAGAGCTTTGCTCTCTGAATGATGCCTCCTTTTGTTTTTTTTGTGTAATTTAACAGTTTGAAGCTTTTGATTAACCATTTCAGTGATCCTTGACTTGACACCATAGAATACTTTGTTCCCATGTTTCTTTTGATATATTCACCATCCCAATCCCCAACTCTGGAAAACTCACACTTTCTACTTTCTCTATTCTTGATCCCATATTAAAATCAAGAGCAATATCTTTCCTCCAAAATTTGCTCCTTATTCTGAATTTGACATTTCTAATATTAATACTCTTTACACCATCATACAGACTCAAAGTTAGATTAATATTTCATGTTTTCCAGTTCATTAACCCCAAAATAAAAGCAACCACCAAGTTCTATTTATTTCAACTCTGCAGTGTCTTTCATATTTTGTCCTTACCCCTCTATTCCCACTACTACAGAGTTTAAGATCTTATTTCTTCTCCCCTTATTTTCCTTCCACTATTGCAATCAGTTTCTAGATTATGTGTCCTTACACTGCAGTTTGATTAATCTCCCTGAGGTATGGCTCTGTTTATGTTATCCATCTCCTCAATATGGCAAATAAAATCCACACTCCTTAGTATGGCAGGCAAGGCCCAATCACAATTTTATACCAACATGCCTTCCCAGTTGTATACCCTACAGCTCCCATTCATATTCTGGCCAACCTGTACTATCCTCCCACTTCCCCAAATTTAATCCTCATATTCCAACCTCTCTACCTTTGCTCACGGTCTCCTATTCCTTCAACCCTGTCTATACACATTCTGTCCATGCTTCAAGACTCCACAAAGACTTCCTTGATTTGTGATCTCTCTCTCCACTGAAATCATTCTACTGACTATCTGTACTACTCACTTGGCATGTAATCACACACTGCCTTGTAACATTTCTTATATTTTGACATATAATTTCATTTAATATTTACATTGTTGTTTTATTTTTAATGGTTGTATCTTCTCCCTCCTTAACTACAGTAATATGAATTTGAAGATCACAGGTCAGTTCCTGCTCTATCACTTACTCCCCATGTGACCACTGGCAAATCACTTGACCTCTCAGAGCCTCAGTTTCCTTATCTATAAAATAAAAGAGTTGGACTAGATACTCATTTAAGGATCCCTCCACCTTTAAATCTATGATCCTACAAAAGTAAAGCTCTTTGAAGATTGGACCATGTATGATAGCATAATAAATTCAGATGACTCAAGAAAAAGAGAAATCAAGTCATATGATTTCTTTGATTTTGTCTCAATATTACATACAAATGTCAAGTGGGAATCAAGGCCAATATTATGATGTAGATTTACAAAAGGCAAGGGTAACATTTAGTGAAGATAGTGGACACTTATAACATACCAGAAGTACTATTTTACTCAAACGTAACATTTGTTATATTTTTTTACTTGCACTACTGAGTAAAATGAAAACATTTCTCACAAAAGAAAGGAAATAATGAGATGAACTGCTATTCTGAACTAAATTGTGACCAACATTAAAGGACTGATTGGCATTGTGGGAGTGATAGAACTCTTAGGACAAAGAAACTATGTTGTTTGAACATTTATAACATCATTCCTCTGCTCAAGAAATTTTAGTGGTTCCCTCTTGCCTCTGGGATAAATTACAAAGCTTTGCACTTAGTCTTTCACAACTAACTTCCAGGATTGTTGAACATTGCACCTCTTCAGATACATTGTATTCCAACCAAAATGGCCTACTTGTTGTGCCTTGAATGTCTGTCTACATTTATGGGATGAAGTATCTCATGTCCACATCTTTCCTCCCAAATACTCCCTCTTCCTTTTCTTCCTTTTACTGTTGAAGTTACCACCATCCTCCCATTCCTCCAAGCTCTCAACTTAGGTATCATCTTTGACTCCTCACTCTCACCCCACCATATCCAACCTGTTGCCAGGGCCTGTCAATTGGATCCTTATAATATCTCTTGAATATACCCCCTTTTCCTCCCTGATACTGCTGCTGCCCTGCTCCAGGCCTTCATCAGCTCATTCTTGGACTATTATAATTGTCTGCTCATTGATCTGCCTGCCAAAAGTCTCTCCCTATTTCAGACTATCCTCCATTTAAGTATCAAAGTGATCTTCCTAAAATTCAGGTATGACAATGTTAGCCACCACCACCCCTATTCAGTAAACTCCAGTGTTTCCCTATAACCAATAGAAACAAATATAAAATTATCTATTTAGTATTCAAGGTCCTTCATAACCTGGTCCCCTCATCTTTCAAGCTTCCTTACACTTAAACCCTCCACCTCCACCTACTCCATGATCTAATGACATAGACTTCCTTTTTGTTTCTCATATAAGACACAATCTACCAACTCTGTGAATTTTCACTGACTATGCCCCATGCCTGAAATATTCTTCTCATCACCACCTCCTGGTTTCCCTGAATTTCTTTAAGTCCCAGCTAAAATCTAACCTTATTCCGGAAGACTTTCTCATTCCCCTCAATTCTAGTGCCTTCTTTCTGTTGATCATCTCTAATTTATCCTGTAAATATTATGTTGGTACATAACTGTCTGCATATTGTTTTCCTCCTTACTTTGGGACTTCCTACAGAGCAGGGACTGTCTTTTGCTTACTGGCACATAGGAGGTGTTTAATAAATATTTATTAACTGACTCTGAATCCATAATTTCTTTCAAGGCTCAGTTCATGTAATATCTCAAAGGAAACCCATACTGATTTCTTTATTTATTAGTGTTTTCTCTCTCCTCCTCAAATTATCATTGATATTTACTATATCACTTAAATATTTACATTTTATATCTCCCTGGAGTTTTCCCCTTGAAGGCAAGCCTTATTTTTTTATTTGTATTATGCACTCTCCCTTGAAGGCAAGAATTATTTTTTATTTTTTCTTATACAGTTTTTGTATCTCTTACACCCAACACATTCAACAAGCATTTAATTAAGCACCTAGTATGTCCCAGACACATGATAGGCTTTTAATAAATGCTTGCTGATGGGGCAACTAGGTAGCATAGTGAATAGAGCACTAGCCCTGGAGTCAGGAGGACCTGAGTTTCAATCCAGCCTCAGACATTTAACCCTTACTAGCTGTGTGATCTTGGGCAAGTCACTTAACCACAATTTCCCTGCCTTCCCCCCTCCAAAAAGACAAAAAATAAATAGATAAATAAATTCTTGCTGAATTGGATTGGATAATAGTATAACAGGAGTCTGAGGACTGAGGGAATCATGAGATATGTGATTCAGAAGTACAATGTTCTTTCCAATCCCTGAAGTAGACTAGACTATCATGACCTATGAGCCACAAGGTGGACTTTGGCTGTACATGAGAGTTTTCAAAGAGGAATACATATTCTGCCTAGAGAGAGTTACACAATAGCCAAAGTTAGGGGGAAGAGTCTGTCTATGATGGAGTTTCAAGAAAAGCAGCCACTCAGACAACATCATGATGGCATATACTTTGAACCTGACAAAGGGTGTCAATGGAGCTAGAGTTTCCACTGCTTGCTGCTATAGCTATTAAAAGAAACAATGGGGAGAACAGTGGTTGAATTGTATTCCCCTACCCCAAGAGGATGCTGAAATGCGAGGTGTATATTACTCGCCTTTCCCATTCAGTTTTATCACTGCATATGAACAATGAGAATTTCACTCCTAAGTATTTTTCTCTTGTTTGCTTTGCCTTTTGATTTAACTTGTATCTTTGAAAGAACTTTTTCTTTACATAAAACTAATGATTAATGTGTACAGTATTATACATCTGAATATATTTTACCATGCCAGAAAGGGGGAAATAGTTGAAATCTATGTCTACCTTAAAAATACACAAAGTTTAAATAGGTCAGAGATCAAAAGCTTTATTCAAACATTAGATATTCTCCTAACTGGGAACTCTGAGCTGTTGTGATTAAATCTTTGTCTTTTAGATATATATGCTTAATCCAGTAGAGAAACTGTAGCTGGAAGTGGTTAATCATATTGTGAAATCCTCAATCCAGTCTCTGACTCAAAACAGTGGAGGAAGGGGAAAGGGTGAAGGCCGTGACCAAAGAGAAATGCACATCCTTATAGCTTTCCCAGTGAGAGGAAAAATGTGTGACCTAGAAGGATTTAACTCTTCCTCCTTCTTTCCAGTTCAGAGAAGGGAATAAAGCTAGACATATTCAAATATGTACCCTAGACTCTACAAAAGGCAATTTCAAAAAATTCAGAGAAAATGCAATCATGAGACTATGGCCATGAATTCAAAAAAAGGAATGGAGGAAAAGAGAGAAAAAAAACTTTTTGAAATGAAATTATTATTGTATAATTATTAATAATCCCAATGAGGAAGAATAACAGGAAGCATCTAAGGCAGCTAATGGCACAGTGGATAGACTGTTGGGCCAAGATTCAAGAAGACAAATTCAAATCCATCCTCAAACACTTACTAACTGTTCAATTTTGAGCAAGTCCCTGAATTTCTGTTTGCTTCAGTTTCTTCAGTTATAAAATGTGGATAAGAATAGCACCTACTTCCCATGGTTCTTGTGAGATTCTAAGGCCCTTACCACCCTGAAATCTATGATTCTGTATGTATTAGCTTTTGTAGGAACTACCTCATTTTCTTGTGTCATATGGGACTTCCATTTAATTGAGACCTCCAAGATATTTTTTCCAGATAAACTTCTATTAAGCCAGGTCTCTTCCATATTGCCTGAGTACAACTGATTATTGGACTCTAAATACTTTATTTCACATATTTTACATATCAGGTTTCCAGATAATATATTTATTATATTTCCAGAGAATAATCTTTTATTTATTATTAATAATCAGTTTCCTTAGATGGGGAAAGGAAAGAGAAGAAAAAGGGAATAAGTAGTTATATAATTCCTATTTTGTGCTAGTCACTTTATTATGTACTTTTTACAAATATTATTTCATTTGATCCTCACAAAAACCATGGGAGGTAGGTCCTCATCACTGAAACCAAGTGAGGTTAGATTACTTGCCTAAGGTCACACAGGGGCAAGATATGAACCCAAGTTGTCTGATTCCCAAACCAGAGGAATGGGCCATTAATCAGTGGACATATTGGCTTCAGCATACTCTGTACTTTTCAGACCTTGTCTAGAGAATTTTGCCCAGTGCTATATACTAAACTTTAAGAAGCATGTTGACAAACCATAAAGTGTTCAGAGGAGGGAAAGAGAATGTTAAAGTAGTGCCGATATGTTCTAGGTGTGGATCATGTCATTTGATCAATAAATAAACACTTATTAAGTGCCTACTATTTTACAGACACTGTGCTGTGTGTAGAAAAGAGTAGGGCACACAAAGAGCTCTCTTACAATGTTTTAAGCACAATTAAGTTAGTGATTATGTTTGTTCTATATTGGTGTAAAAGATTTTTAAAAAGGGTAAATTGAGTATAAGTTAAAGCAAGATAGATTTCAGCATGGTATAAAGAAAAATTTCCTTATATCCAAAGATTAGAACTATCCAAAAGTATGGGCTATAAGGGGGTGGTAAGTTCCTTAATCATGGAAATATTCAAGTATACTCTGAAATGGTATGGAGGTGTTCAAGTATTGTCTTAGGAATAGGGCAAATTGATCTTTAAGGACATTTCCAAATAATCTAAGTCTAAATAATTAGCTGGGAATGAGGGGAATCTTGACAACGGTTGGGAATCTCGTTATAATTGACAGCTCAAAGATTTGCTTGAAGAGTTAACAAGTTGAGTGTGATACATCCAGACTACAAACAATATAGAAAGACCATAGTTGAATAGATGGATAATAGGAATATGAGAAGACTCTCTGCAACAAGTTGGATCCTTATATGATAAAAATGTAATAGAAGTACATTACAGGCCACCAAATGAGAGCAATGAGGCTTAGAAATGATCAAGGAGCCTGGGAAAAAATTCACCAATAAAATGAACATTCTCAGAACTTTAATGATTTGGTTTACCTTAATTTTCAAATGTAACAATATACATATATATACATTTAGAGAAAAAGAGAGACATATAGATATCTATATATGGGTTGTTTTAGATAGATAGTAAACATAGGAGAACACTAAGAGAGGTCAAAAACTTGGCAAACTCAAAATTAGACAAACAGGCTTTTATAAGAAACTGGCTTTTTATAAGAAGTCCAAAACCAGTAATAAGATCTTTTTAAATATCAAATATGCAATACTCATGGTAGTTATACTTTAATTATCAAAAATAGATTTACATACTTCTTAATGGAAACAAAAAAGGAAAAGGGAGTCAAGTTTACTTTTTAGACAAATAGCAAACATAAATAATTCTGGAACAAGAAAGGATAATGTACCGAAGCTGATAAGAAGAGGTTAACAATTACCCATAAGGCTCTCCTCATCTTCAGTACTTGAAATTGATAATCAACAGCACTCTCTTCAAACTGTCTTAATCAATAAAACATTTGCTTGTCTCCCTGTCTTTTTTTCTGTTTCTAGCATTAACTTTTTATCCTTCTTAACTGTACTGTATTTGCTCTCCTCAGTCTCATAAACCTCCAGGGTTTTGACTGTGATCTATATTTAGACAACTTCTAAACTTACATCTCCAGTATCAGTATTTCTCCCAGCTTCATACCTATGTTTCTTGCCGAGCACTGAGTATTACCATTTGGAAGTTTCTCTAGGACCTCAAACTCCGCCTGTCAAAATACTAGCTCATGATCTCCCTCTGCAAATAAGTTCTTCAATGAGACTTTTTGTTGCTTCTGATGAGAAAATTTCATGTTACAAAGTCATTTAAGAGATTTTTCTAAAATTGCCAATCTGGCTGCACAATCTCCTCATTGCCACCTTCATTTCTTTGTTCCTGAATGTGTAGATGACTGGATTCATAAAAGGAGTAAGAACTGCATCAAAAATGGCAAGAAACTTATCCAAATGTGATGTGGGGTGTGGCCATGTATAAACAAAGATCAATGGACCAAAAAACAAAACCACCACAGTGATGTGAGCTGACAGAGTGGAGAGGGCCTTGGAAGAACCACCTGAAGAATGCTTCTGCACAGTGACCAGGATAAAAATGTAGGAGATGACCAAGATGAAGAAAGATCCCAAGGATATGAAGCCACTATTGGCAGTGACCATGAATTCCAGTCTATATGTGTCTATGCAAGCAAGTTTGATGAACCGAGGGAGGTCACAATAAAAGCTGTCTAATTCATTAGGGCCACAAAATGGCAGATTAACAACAAAAGCCAGTTGGACCACTGAGTGGATGAAGCCAATGGTCCAAGCAGTTACCAGGAACACAGTGCACATTCTTGGACTCATAATAGTCAGATAATGGAGAGGTTTACATATAGCTACATATCTGTCAAAGGCCATGGCTATAAGCAGCACCATCTCAACACCACCAATCAAGTGAATAAAGAACATCTGGGTGATGCAGCCAGAGAATGAAATGACTTTGTGCTTTTTGAAAAGATCACATATCATCTTGGGGGAAGTAACTGAGGAAACTCCCAAGTCAATGAATGAGAGGTTGGCCAACAAGAAGTACATGGGAGAGTGTAAGTGAGGGTCAGAAGTCACTGTGAGCACAATAAGGGAGTTTCCCAGCATGCTCGCTACATAGAATACAGAGGAGAAAACAAAGAGGAAAAGCTGGATATACCAAGAATTGGAGAGTCCCAGGAACACAAACTCAGACACCACAGTATGATTGACTCTGCTCATTGTCTTAGCAGCACTGCCTCTGTGGCCACCTTTAGGAAGAGAATAAAGAGAGAATCCAAATTACTGGGAATAATATTAATCTTTCAGATTTCAATTCAACAAATATTTATTCGGGGAGGCTAAGTGGTGCAGTATATAGAGCACCAGCCCTGGAGTTAGGAGAACCTGAGTTCAAATTCAGCCTCAGACACTTGACACACTTACTAGCTTGTGACTTTGGGCAAGTCACTTAACCCCAATTGCCCTACCCCCCCCAAAAAAAACAAATATTTATTAAAAATCTACTCTGTGTGATGCATAACCATTTAACATTATAGAAACCCAGGATTGACTCACCTTTTCACAGCAAAATAGTGACTGTTTATGCTATGATTACATGAAGCCTTGAGGGCGCTGCCAAAGAGCACTGTTTTTAAGTACAGTATGTCCTCCTATATCATTTCTCTAGTTCTTGTCTGAGAGAACTGGGCAAGAACAGAGGTAAGACTGATACACAGAAGTATTTAGAGGAACACGTGGGGCAATGATCCAGAACAGAATGTAGGAAGGAAAGGGAGGAGAACATGAATGTTTCCATTTCAGTCTGTACTTCGTATGTGTTGTAATTTACATAAACTGTCCAAGTTTCTGTTTTCTTACATGTCAAACTGGGATAATACTATCTGTATATCTGTCTTAAGGCATTGTAAGGGACAAATGAACATTTTACAATGGGTGTAGCATGTGGGCATGGCCCCTAGAGCCCCTTATTCTCTCTGTCTTCTCTCTGAGTAGGCTTACTTGTCCAACCTACATTCATGCTGTCAAGCTGTGAGTCACCAGAGACGGTAGTCATACCTTCTGTTGTTATAAGTCTCAGGGTACCAAGGACAACACTCGTTATTCCTTATTCCTTCTGACAACCGTAGCTCCTGAGACACAACTATTGTACTTCTGTTTAACAAATCAGCCCATATGACAGTATTAACTCAATCAAAAACATTTACTAAACAGAAAAGTCAAGAATAATTAATAATAATAATAACATAGCATTAATAATAGCAATGATATTGCAATAACAATATACCAGGCACCGTACTAGACACTTTTTATAAAAATCATCTTATTTTATCCTCACAAAAACCCTGGGAGATAAGTGCTATTGAAGCCCCCAGCCCCAACATTCTAACTTCCTTATGGGCCCCACTGAACAGCAGACATGGCCTGATTTAATGACATGATCTGACTTTTATCACACTTCAGGCCCCAAGACTCAATATAGTCACTGTCCCTAGTGAACCACTGCCCCCAAACTCAATATAGCTACTGCCCCTAGCTAGCCACTGCTCCCAGATCCAATTCACATATTTGAACAAATGTATTCTTGTACTCAACCACAATCACATCATCCATTTAGCCCAAGACAGGACTACAATACCTAATTATCCATCTTGACCTGACAGGACCACAATAGCTAGCCAATCAGAAAACAGTACAACCAGGATGTTTGATCACTAAACTATAGAAGGGACCCCTCCTCTATTACCTAATTCCTTAACAAACCCCTACTACTTTTTTAATATTCATAATTTTTGTTGTGTAATCAGCATCATTATACTATAAAATTGCCTGTGTTGTCTTACTAAGTTGCTGGTTCTTCTCGGAACCAAACCTGTTTCTGAGGGGCATCAATCCTCAATAAATGCCTATATTCAGGTTAGAGGTAGTCTGACTCTGTGAATTCATTTGAGACAACCCCTACAACACACGATGAAACCACAACACTTATTATCCCTATTTCAGTTGAATAAACTGGGGTAAACAGAAGTTAAATAGCTTGCCTAGAGACACACAGCTAGTAAGTTTCCTAAGCAGTATTTGAACTCAAGTCTCCTGACTCCTGGATGAACACTTTACCCCCTGTGCCACCCAGCTCCCTCTACATTCTGCCCATAAGTTGAAAACACATACCACCAATGTACAACATCTGTGGGAGAAAGTGGTGATGCACTTATAAATCCACAGCATTAAGGAACATAAAGAGGGAATATGTTGCCAGGGAAACTCAGAACTCTGAACCATTGAGCCTTAACATTGTTGCCTTTGCAAAGATTGTACAGCAGTCCTGTAGTGACTTGGGTCACTCATATTCTGAGTACCTTAAATCTCCAGATTGAAGATACTCAGGTTCAGGGGCAGCTAGGTGATGCACTGAATAGAGCACTGTCCCTGGAGTCAGGAGGATAAGTTCAAATCCGGCCTCAGACACAACACAAAAGTAGCCATGTGACCTTGGGCAAATCACTTAACCCCAATTGCCCTGCCTTCCCCCTCCAAAAAAATAAACAAAAAAAATACTCAAGTTCATTTCCCTACTAGATGATAAATCATCTGAAGTACTGAAATATTGTGAGCCTCTTTTAGCAAAAGAGAAACCATAAGCCTGAGAGATGAAAAGCCATTACATATCACCTCCTTTGGCTGGCTTCTGAGAAAGTAAAATGCTCTTTTAGCCAGAAGCACTTCCCCTGTGCCTGAGATTTTCACAGCTTTTCTTGATCAACTCTCTGGGCTGGGCTCTGAAAGGTTTTCACCTCTCAAGTTGTAGAACGTAATGTAAGGAAAGGTAGAGATAGAACCTTTCCCCTTTTATCATCTCTATTAAGCAGCAAAAGTTTTCCTCCATCAGTTCTCAGCAGCAAAATTTTTCCTCCAATTGAGTCTTCCCATTAATAACTCTCTTCTGAACTCTAAGTTCAGGTCAGCAACCAATGACAAGGCAGTCTCTGAGGTATTTCTGTGACTCAGTGTAGCAGCAACCACACTGGCATACCCAGGATGGCTGCTATCACAGGTTCTTAGATCTGCTTCACTGGGAAAGATAGCTGTTTAAGGGGTCAATAATCTTTTTTTGTAATTATATTCACTAGTTTAGAGGAAAAGTCAGCACCCTGAACTTCAGAGAAAATATAAGCAGAGAAATAAAGACCAACAGATAGGGCTTCTAACTGAGAAATGAGCACAGATCAACTGGACAGATCCAACTGTCTGACCAAGGCAATACATATGTAGTTACCAGACAGAGAAGCACCAACATCTGGGTTTTTCAAAGCCAGGAGGCTCCTTAATGGCTACCCAGAGTCACATATGGTCAAATCACAAGAACACTCTTCCAATGAGCAAGCCCCAGAGAAAAACTTCACCTCAGAGTATATATATACCCTTCTTCAGAGCCAGAGTGCATCAAAACCCTTGTGACCCACTGCGTAATTAGAAATTAGCAAGAGATGTGAAAACCTTCCTATAAGAAAGCCTTCCTAAAGCAAGCTTCCCTTAATGGGCTCCACTTGAGGCCTATTAATGGGCAGAGATCTTATATTTCATTAACATTACACCTAGCTCTAAAGTCCCTTTCTGGATCCAGTTCTAAGAACCCTTCTCAGACTCACTGAAAGGTGTGGTCTTGATCAATGCTATTTCTCCAAAGAAGAGTCTCTTATGAAATGACTGAATTCTATCTTGTGACGAAAAAGCAAAAGCCACATTTCTACTAGTCACACCACAAACAGGCAATATATAGTTGGTTTATAAAATAGTTCTAGTTGTAGAAAATTCACCAAATGCTGGAAAATAGGACATTTTGACCATCCTTATTCCAAATTTCATCTCTATGGGACAGTTTTTTCAATGTTTCCCAAATGACTATCATTTTCAATCAATAAAACTGTCCTAAATAGAAATGGGAGTCATCTTACATGCATAAAATGTCTTATAACTGGAAAGCATTATGTAAAATGTTAGCTATTATTGTTTTTGTTGTTACTGTTATTTTGCACTGTTGGTTCATACAAGGATGTGGAAAAATACCAATTTTAAGCTAACAGTTATAGTCTAGCCTCGGGATTATGAGATTATTTAGAATAATGGTACAAGAAAGTATAGGGAATGGTGTAACTGAAGGAAAGCCAAGAATACAAGTGGGAGTAGATATGAGCTCTTCAGAGAATAAGAATAAGAACTATTTTTCATCATTTTTGTTCTTCTACTCCAGACTTTTCCCAGTGTCTTGACATCCTTAACACTGAAGAGCCCCTCTATAGAAACTTATGACACCTAGGATCCCAGTGTCATTATTTCTCAACCACATCAAATCCAACAAACTTCTTTACATCCCACTTCAACTCCACACCACTGTGATCAGACTTTATAATTGACAGTCACAAGAACTGTTCCACCTCAAATATTCTGAACTCCAAAGTTATACCTTCCAATTGCAATCTCCTCCTTTGGTAACTTTAACAGTTTCTCATTCCCCTGAAACTTGTTCTTCACACTTTTTGTCATCTCAGATTGCCCAATTGAATTTCTCCAAGTTCAAATCCTCTTTCTGACTGCACTCAATCTTAATACCATGGCATGCTGCTTCAGTGATTCATTAGCCACAACTACAATTCCCAGGCCTCATGTCATGTTCAAGGAGTTAATTCTTAACTGGATCCCCTCCATCATCTTACAATTCCTCCTTTCATACTGTTAAGAACACATGGGAGAAAATCACAAAATCATTCTGGTTTTTTCCTAAGAAATTTTTGATGCATAACCTCAGTTGAGCCCTCAGTGTTGCTACATCATTCCTCTATGCAAATCCCATTGATTTCCTAGTTGATTCACAAAAAAAATTACTATTACAAAACTTTTCTAATTTCCTCGCCCTCTAGCTCTACACACTTAGTCACAACTTATCCATACTCAATCAGTCAATAAGCATTTATTAAGTGTCTTCTATATTACAGGCACTCTGCTAAGAGCTGGGGAAACAAAGAAATGCAAAGGACAGTTCCTGCCCTCAAGAAACTCACATTCTAATAGAGGAGAGAATATGTAAACAGCTATGAAAAAGGAAGATATATATGGGATAAATGGGAAGTAATCAACAGAAGGAAGGCATTAGAATTAATAGAGATTGAGAAAGGCTTCCTGGAACCTGAGGGAGATGAGGATGGATAATATTCCAGGCATAGGACAAAGCCAGAGAAAATGCCCAGATCAAGAGATGGAGTATCTTGTTGAAGGGATAAGCAAGGAAGCCAGTATCACTGAACCAAAGAGTACATTGGGGACTAGGGGCAGGATGCAGAAGGAGTATCGCAGGCAGTAAATATAGAGTTTATTGACTGTTGGAGAGGAGGTAACATACTTAGATCTGTAGGAAGAATGGAGGATGGACTGGAGTGAGGAGAGACTTGTGATAGGCAGACAAACTATCAAGCTATTGCAATAGTCCAGGCATAAGAAGATGAGGGCCTATACCAGGGTGATGGTGCTTTTAGAGGAAAAAAAGGTAGCATCTTCAAGAGATATTAAAAAGGTGAAATAGACAACAGATTAAATATGGAAATGAAGGTGAGAGATAGTGAAGAGTCAAGGATGACACCTAGATTGCAAGCCTTTGGGGATTAGGAGAATGAAGACACCCTCAACAATAGTAGGGAAGTATGAAAAGGGGGTGGTTTGGAAGGAAAGATAATAAGTTCAGTTTTGGACATATTAAGTTTAATATGTCTACTGAACATCTAGTTGAAAATGTCTGATAGGAAATTGGAGATATAAGGCTAGAAGTCAGCAAAAAGTTTAGGGCTAGATAGATTTTATAGCCATTGGAATAGACATTCATAACAGATTAATTTAGCTAGTAAATAGTTAAGAAAGCTAATATCATCATGAACTGCCTAATACACCTCAATGCCTGAAAATGTCTCAGTATTTTCACCTATTCATTCCCAACCTCTTCTTCAACTCAAACTCAAGAAGAAATAGCCTATATTAAATATATATGTATTATATACATATCTGTGTACATATATATACGCATGTGGAGAAAGAAGTAGTGAGAGATATACTGTCTCTCACTATCCCTTTTCAGTCTCTTTTGCTGACTCCTAGATGAATTAGATGGCTGAGTGGATAGAGTGCTGGACCTGAAGTCAAGAAGGCCTGAGTCCAAATCCAGCCTCAGACACTTAGTTGTGTGACCCTGATAAAAACATTAAATCTGCATGCCTCAGTTTCCTTAACTGTAAAATTAGGATAATAATAGCACCCACCTCCCAGGGTTGTTATGAGGATCAAATGAGAAAATAATTGCAAAGTACTTGGCACAGTGCCTGGCACATAGTAGGAATGATATAAATGTTAACTATTATCCTCTACTTTCCATCCCTTTGAAGTGTTTTCTCCATGGTTCTGTTCTTACCTTTTTCTTTCTTCTCTCTAGAGTCTTCTGCTTGGTGATATAATTTAAGCTTTTAGCTTTAACTCTCATATCTGCACAGATAATTCCTAAAAGAAAACAACAACAAAAACTAGAACTCTGACGAATTCAGTGACCCATCAGGACTTCTGAGCACTTGATGATGAAACATGACTCCTACTTATTGCTGACAAAGATGGTGGACAGTACTTACACAATGAGACATACATTTTCATACATACCTATCTGTATTGATTTGTTTTGCTTATATATATATATATTTATCTGTTATAAGGGAGGGCTCTTGGGACAGGGGAAAAGCCATTGGAAAGTGGTGAGGGCTAGAAAAGGAAGAGTATTAATTTTAAAAATTTAAGATTGGAAAGCACATTATTCTGATATCAACATATGAATTTTTTTTAATGTGAAATTGGAAAAACAAATCCAACTCCTGAGGCTGTCTTCAGTCCTAACTTTTCACCTGAGCCTCAGACCCATATCCCAAAATGTCTACAGAATATTCCACCAAATTATCTTCTGTCAACTCATCTCTCACACATCTGTATTTAGTTCATGCCTTTATTACCTCTCACCTAGGCTCATTTAGAGGCTATTGTCATAGACTCCTAACTAATCTCCCTACTTTCTGACTTTCCCCCTTCCAATCCATTCTGAACATCACTGCCAAATAAATCTTCCAAATACTCAGATCTATTCATGTCCTTCCCTTGTTCAAAGATCTTCAATTGCTTTTTTTATTGCCTAATAAAAATGTTCAAGCTATTTAGGCTGTTATTCATTGCTTTATGCAACCTAACCCCAAGCTACTTTTGCAGACCTCTTTCACCCATCCCACCCTCCAGACAAACTGGACCAAACTGGATCAAATTCCATTTCTTTTACATGTCCCACATTCTCCAAGCTTTATTACTTTGCTCAAAATGATCCTTAAACTTGGAATGCCCTACTCATCTACTACCTGTTAAAATTCTATTAATGCCCAGCTCAAATACCATTACTTCCAAAAATTTCTTGCCAAGTAATTCTACCTATAAATGATCTCTTCCTCCTCCTCTGAACTCTCATAGTACTTCATTGAATCTTTCTTAAATGCTAATTTCTTTCTAGTTTGTATTGTATGTTTTTGTACATGGGGAGAGAGACAGAGACAGAAGGGGGGAGGGAAAGAGAGAAATTCATAGTTATAAAACATCTCCCATAGTAGATAGCAAGATCCTTAGAGGCAGAGAATAGTGACTTCATCTTTGTAAACTCTTCAGTTGCTAAAATATATTGGGTGCTTCCTTAACCTCTCTATGACTCAGTTTCTTCATCTTTAAAATTATAATATTAAATTTAATGACTTCTAAGATAACTTCCGATTCTAAATCTGTGATCCTATGAACTAATGAAACTAATATGATAAGCAGATCCCCATGGTAGAGGGTACAAATGATAGGTAAGGAATTTGAATTTTATTTGGTAGACAAGAGAGATCAATTGAAAGTTTTTGAGGAGGGGGGTGACATTATCAAAGTAATGCTTTAGGAAGATTAATCTAGTAGTCAGCAAAAATCTGGTGATGGTATACAGGACAAATTGCATGGGAGAAGGACTGGATAGAGACCAATGAAAATGCCAATGGTCTGTGTGTAAAGTGATAAGAAACAAAAGTGGGGTGTTGGTAGAAGGCATGAAATGGGAGGAAGAAGGAAAAATACACTGAAGTGTAATAATCAACTTGATCCTATGACCAAATGGAGAAAGATAAGGTGATGAAGAACTGAAAGACTTTACTAAGTTTTCAATTCTCCAATATGGAAATAAGTAAGTAATGAGAAGGAGATGATTGGGAATAAGACATAACAAATTATAAGTTCAGCTTTATAAAAATTGGACAAGATGATATACCCATAGATTTAGAGCTAGAAGGAACCTTATATATTATCATTTTATAGATCAAGAAGCTGAAACCCAGAAAGGTTGAGTCACATAGATTGTAAGTGGCAGAGTCAGAATTTCAACTCAGGACCTCAAATTTTAAATCCAATGCTCTTTTAGATGTAAATTACCATTAAGCACTTTAAAAATGTAGGACTAGAACTTGAAGAAATAGAGACCACATATTCCCATTCACATTACTTTCTTGTTCAAAAACATTAAATAGTTTTCCAATGGCTCTTAATAAAGTCCATACTAGTCAGTCTGTCAGCCAAAGTATTTTGTAACCTGGCCCAACCTAACTTTTCAACCTTGTATCATACTTTTCCCCTATGCTCTGTCCAAATTGGTCTTATTACAGATAAGATTTCTACCTTGGGGAATGTTCACATTAAGGAGAAAGAAAATGATTCAGCCAAGTAGCAAGGTAGAGGAAGAAATGGAATAACTCAACTCTATAGAAAACAAGAAAAAAGAAAATTTCAAGAAACAATGTATGATTGATAGAATCAATGTAGGTACAACTTTTCAGTGCAGCTTTTTCTATTAATTCTCCCCCCATCCTCACTCTCTATTCTACTCTCCTAGAATGATAACAGGGATCTCTTTATACTCAAAATTTCTCAAAGTCACTATCCAAACTTCTCTCCTGAACTATCCTGTTTCCTTCTATCAGAGTTATTTGTGTACACATTCTATCCACAAACACATTTGCACATGGACCTACATTAGACTGTAAGCTCAATGAAAGCAAAATCTGTGTCATAGCTATTTTTGTATCTGTAGTACATAGTAGGTGCTTAAATATTTGAAAAAGTGATTGGAAATAAAGTATACTCGTGTGATGTCAATGATATACTGAAAGAAAGGAAAAGTAGGCAATATAGTTCAAAGGTTGAATCTGGTCAAATGAAGATGTTTTTCAGGAAAAGGAACAGAGAAAAGTCAGAGATGAAAAGAGGGGAAATGAAAGGAATATACATTTACATAGAAACTACTATATACCTGACACTGTGCTAAGCACTTTACAAATATTTCATTTGATCCTCACAACAACCCTGTATGGTATATGCTGTTATTATCTCCATTTTACAGTTAAGGAAACTGAGTCAAACAGAGTTAAAGAGATTTGCCCAGGGTCACACAGCTACTAAGAGTCTGAGGCTACATTTGAATTCAGGTTTTCCTGACTCTAGGCCCAAAACTCTATCCAGTGTAGCTGGACAATCAGAGGAAGCAACCAACAGAAAGAGAAGGGGATGGATCAAAAGCGTATGTGATAACAGTAGTAACACACAATTTTTGTCTTTTCTATCCCCAATACCTAACACAATTGCTGGCACAGAGTAAGTGTTTAATAAATCCTTACAAATTAAACTGTTGATAGGAAGAAATAGGGCTTTTTTCCTACTGAGATGAGATGGTGAGAAATAAGTACGGGTAAAGGTGTAAATCAGTTTTGAAATGGCAATCACTGTGTGGTGACAGACAAAGAAGAGGAAGATTAGGAAGCTCTCAAGAGATATCAACCTGTTCATTATAATAGGAGGTTAAATTATCCACTGAAAATTTGGGAAGATAGGATTAGGGGTGAGAGGAATATGGAAAAGGTTTAGAACAAAGATTGGATAAATCAAAAGAAATTTTTAAGAGATAAAGAAAAACTTAACTAATTAGAAACAAGGGTCAAGTTGACTTTGGATAGCATGAATTTGTAGTTAATTCGGTCATCAGGTTTTTATGACCTTCTCCAGCAATATTAGGAATTGGGAAAAGGAGAATTCGGTCATCAGGTTTTTATGACCTTCTCCAGCAATATTAGGAATTGGGAAAAGGAGACAAAATAAAATTATAGCAAGGATCCCCTAGAATTTAGAATTGGCATAGTAGGAAGCTGAGGGAGGAACAGACTCTCATCTAGTTCAGAGCTCAGCATGGACATAATCAAGCATGAAGATGAGGCATCTTAAGGAGCCAAGTCAACATAGAATTGAGATGATCTAGATATATTGATGAAGAAGGGCAGTAACTAAGGGATAGAGACTAGACCTGTGAAGTCAGTGGTATAGAAAACTTTCAGATGGGGGGATTTCCTCTACCAATGCAAGTCACCACTTTTTCACAACTTATAGTCTTTTTATTCATTTATTTTATTTTTAATTTAACAAACACCAATAAAATGAAGAATGTACCTAAAATTCTGAAACTTTTAGTCTTAGAGAATTGAGAAGTTAAGTGATTTGCCCAGGGTCACACAGTCAGTATATGTCAGAGGAAGGAATTGAATCCAGGTTTTCCTGGGTTCAATGCCACTTCTCTTTCCACTATGGGAATTGCCTCTCAAATAAGTAACTAGTTCTTTGATTTTGATTCTTACTCTTTAATCCTGAGACATCTCCCATAAGAAATTGAGATCTGTTTCACTTTCTAGGTATGTCCATAATTCAAAACCTTCACACTGTCTTCTAATTGTCATTCTCAATTCTTGCTGCTTCCCTGCCTTCATTGAATCCTATGCTCTCAGAAGACAACAGCCCACTCAATTTGTCCTACACAATGAGTAAATCTGTCACCAGAATTGTCTCTTCATAATGGGAACATAAAATATCTGAGGGTCAGTTTGTTCTTCATACAGGAGAATTCATTCTTATCTTTCCCACCTACCTGTATTGCCTCTGTATATGATATGGTGGCATTGTCTAGAAGCTAAAAGCTTATCCTCTCTTAAGTGTAGTGACCAAAACTTCTAAAATATATATAAAATGCTTCCGTAATAAGAAAAAAATAAGAAAGGCAGCTAATTATCAGCACTGGAGGAAAGTGGCCAAATGATGCTACGGAAAATGGGATTGCTAGCCTGCCATTGTTTGGCCAAGAACATTGTCTCTTAGGAATCTGTTTTCCCCAGGTAACCAAGGGGAAAGGCTATTAATAAAACATGGCTAAAGAAAGGTGTAAATGTGAAAAAGCCCTTTTTTATCTTTTCTTGATCTACTTTGAAACCTTTGTTTTATAATGTGAATACTGAGGAAATTTTTTTCTTTTTTTAAAATTTTATGTTCATTTTTAGTTTACATCAGTCAATTCCACAAGAATTTGAGGTACAAATTTTCTCCCCATTTTTCCCCCACCCACCACCCCAAAAGAGCAATACCACTGAATACTCCCTCCCCCAATCTGCTCTCTCCTATATCCTCTCCCATGCCCCCTCCGACTTTCCTGTAGGGCACAGTGGATCTCTATGCCCCAGTGCCTGTATATCTTATTTCCCAGTTGCATGTAAAGTAATAATAATTACTATATATGTATTTTAAATATTTAATTTTAAAACTTTGAATTCCAGATTCTTTCCCTTCCTCCCTTGTCACCCACCCTTACTGGGAAGATAAGCAATTCAATATAGGTTATACATGTGTAGCTATGCAAAAAATTTCCATAGTGGATATATTGTGAAAGATTGACTATATTTTCCTCCATCCTATCCCACCTTCCACTTGTTCTATTCTCTACTTTGATCCTGTCCCTTTTCAAAAGTGTGTGCTTCCAACTTATCTCCTCTCCAGCCTGCCCTCCCTTCCATCATCCCCCCTTTCAACCCCTTCCCCACTACTCTCCTGTAGAATGAGATACCCTATTTAGTGTGTATGTCATTCCCTCCCTAAGTCAAATTCAGTGAGATCAAGGTTGACTCATTCCCTTTTGCTTACATATGGGAAGAGGACACATATGATACCTCGGAACCCTATCATAATCAGGAGTCATAGAAGCAGTCTAATAAGACAGTAAACCTGGGGGTGGTTTCATTATATTTTGGTGAACTTAAAAGGAGAAAGAAAAGGGAGAGAAAAAGAGAGGAGCAGGGGAAATTATCTCTAATAGCAGTACACAAGTAAATTATATAAACAAGGAAGAAGGAATGTGAGAGTAGGGGACACAAACCTTACTGTCATTTGAATGGTCAAAAATGGGAAAAAATACATGAGCACACACACACACACAGAGGTGGGTAAAGAAATACACACACACACACAGAGGTGGGTAAAGAAATACATTTAATTTCATAAGAAAACAAGAAGGAAAAAGGATGATGGAGAGAGGTAATACAGAGGATAAGTTAAGGAAAGAATTAATCCTGAGAGAAACAAATATTAACTACAGAGGATGAATTGTAACAGCAGTCTAAAAGGAAGGAGAGAAAAGGTAAACTAGTAATTAGGCCTTCAGTGATATAAAAAAGAAAAGGGGCAGGAGAAAAGAAGTAGATTGCATTCTCTGACCACCTTTTTCCTCTTAGAAAAGTAAGACAAGGAACAAAAATAACAAAAAGAATAGAAAGGAGAGAAATATGCAGCTAATGATCATAACTGAGAATGGGATAAACTTACCCATAAAACAGAAGAGGAAAGCAGAATGGATTAGAAGGTAGAATCTAACAATATGTTGTTTACAAAAAGTACATTTGGAACATAAAGATTCACATAGAATTCAAATTAGGGAATAGAGCAAAATGTATTTCACTTCAGTTTATGTCAAAAGCACATGCATAATCAATCAATAAATAAACATTTATTAAACATTTATTAAACTCTTACTATATGTTGGGCATTGTGCTAAGCACTGGGGATACAAAGAGTCAAAGAAGCCCTAAAGGAGCTTACAATTCAATGAAGGAGAAAACATGCAAACAAATATGTAAAAGTGAGCTAAACAGGATAAAGAGAAAACAATTAACAGAGGGAAAGCACTCAGTTTAGCAATCGTGATCTCAAACAAGACAAGCAAAAATAGACTTAAAAAAGATAAATTAGGGATCTCCACATTTTGCTGAAAGTGCCATAGACAATGAATTAATATAAGTACTAAATATGTATGTGCTAAATGGAATAACATATAAATACTTAAAGGAAAAATTTAATGAGTTACAGAGAGAAATAAGCAGCAAAACAAAAATAGTGGGGGTCCTCAATTTATTCCTTTCATACCTAAATAAATCTAACTTTAAAAAACAGAAAGGACTGCTTTAATGACATCCTCAAATTTTGGTACATTGTCTCGTTGTTGTCATTATCTCTAGTGAAATTATGATTTCTATCATTTATTTTTTTTGGCCTATCAATTCTTTGGGATTAATTTATTTAGTCTTCAGTTCATTTTTTTCAGCAGACTTTTATTTAATATACTGTTATTTCATTGTGTTGGTTAAGTGGTGTCTATGATGTTTCTGCTTTTCTATATTTTTATTAGGTTTTTATGTCCTAATACATGATCATTTTTGTAAAGGTGCCATGCACACTTGGGAGAAATATGCATACTCCTCTCTATTACCATTCAGTGATCTCTATCATGTCTCACTTTTCTAAAATCCTATGCAGGTCCTTTATTTCTTTCTGGTTTAGAAAACTTAGAGCTTAGATAGACATCAAAGACTCCAAAGACATCCACTGCATCTTAAGCTATTGCTAGTTCTCTTGATTCTGTCCTGCCATTGGACTGTGATGCCTCTGGAGGAAAGAGTGAGGCCAACAACTTTGTGCAAGTCTACTTCACTTAAATCCAACTTACACATGAATCAAAATACATCACCCACATGATTTTACCATTTTACCTATCCCAAAGTCCTGTGGTGACAGCAAGTGATGAAGCAGCAGGTACAGATACACTGGGAGCTGTAGTCACAACCCTGCACACAGACGACCCAGGCCAAAGGGTCATTTCTCACTGGAAGCAGCAGTGTGATTTGGCAGGCCCCTAAGTGTCTGAACAGGCTTTTAAGGATTGCACTGCTCACCTCCTGGTGCGAGGAAGGAGCTAGAAAAGGTGCCCTAAAAATTATCTACTTGCCAAACCCTGGCCTGCTTACCGTGGTGGGTGGGAAATCCCACTCTGCAGTTAGAACAAAAAAATGTACAAAAACATCTGCAAAGATAATTTCCCTCACCATTGGTACATGGAATGTGAGCACACTTACAGATTTATCTAGGAGTAAAAGGGATGCATTGAGGACCCTAATTATTATAATTTTATCATCTATTTGTCCTTGTAATTCATTTAGTTTTTCCATTAAATATTTGTTGCTATTCTATTTGATATATGTGTTAATTATTGAAATTAATTCAATGTCTATGTTACCTTTTCAGCAACAGATAGTTTCCCTATCTCTTTAAATTATGTTCATTTTTGCAGTTTCCTTGTCTGAAATCATCATTTCTATCCCTGCTTTTTTTTTAGTTCACCTGAAGCATAATAGATTTTACTTTGATCTACTATTTTGATTCTATGTGTATCTTTATGTTTCAAGTGTGTTTCTTATAAACAACATAATATTTTGCTTTCTAATCCATTCTGCTGCCCTTTTCCATTCTATATGGGTGAGCTCATTCCATTCACATTCACAGTTATGATAGTCAATTTTGTATTTCCTTCTCTTAGACTATTCTCTTAGACTTTTTCTTCTCTATACTTCTCATTCCCTCTTTATTACAAAGTATTTATTCTTTCTTTCCTTTTAACCTCTTCTTCGGTATTCCCTTTCCAAACTTGATCTTTGTCTTGTTTATAACTAATCCCTCTCTAAATATGACCTGCCACTTATACTTCTCCTTTCCCCTTTCTAGTTCCTTTCTGTATGCCTGCTGAATTGAATTCTGTGTGTGTGTGTGTATTTTGTGTGCTCCTTTTACTTATGATTGCTAAAAGTATCATTTATAATTCCTTTTGTTTTGGTTATGATTTTAAAGTCATTCTTAGCTAATGACCCTAAATAAGAACAATCATGCATCCCTCTGACTTTACTGCTACCACCACCACATGTTTTGTAGTTGTGGTCATATAGTCCAGCCTCATCAACAAATTTATCCTCCCATTCCCATAAATCTAAACACCCTTCTATACCCCTATTTGCCTATTCTCTCACCCTGTAAAGATTCCTCCCTTGTCCTATCCCCTCCCCTATGCCCCTACTGTTTTATTTCTTCTGAATTTAGAAGACTTTTATACTCTTCTAAATATAATATGTATTGTTCCCTCTTAAACCCGTTTTCAATGAAAGTAGGTTACCAGAACTACCAACCCTCCTCCCCCATCTGATTCCTTTGTATCAATTCTCCCTTTTGCAACAAAAATAATTACTCTTTTAAGCTGTTCCTAATGGTTTTACTTTTTAAATTCATATCATTCTCAGGTTTACCCCAATCTTTCTTATAAACTACCTAATTATTGGTAAGAATCTTAGATGTCAATTTTACATTTCACATATATAAAAAGTAAAGTTTGTCCTTGCGGGTCCCTTCTATTCAGTCTTTGTTATGTACCTTATATTTCTCTTGGTTCTTACATGTTGAATCTTTTATTAAGTTCAGGATTTTTTTAACAAAGCCTCAGAAGTCTGAGAGTTTGTCAAATTTCTATTTTTTTTTCATTCAGTCAGGATAATATTTAACTTTGCAGGGAATGATATTTTTGGCTGGAGTCCCAGTTCTTTTGCTCTTTGATATGTTGTGTTCCAAGACCTATGGTCCTTTAATGTCTTTGCTTCTAGGTCTTGTGTAATTCTAATTGTGATACCATCATATTTAAATTGCTTTAATCTTGATGTTTTAATATTTTTTCCTTGAGCTGGGGATTTCAAAATTTGACTATGATATTCCTATGAGTTTTCCTCATAGGTTCTCTTTTAAGTGGTGATCAATGGATTTTTTTGTATTTCTACTTTCTCTCCTTGTTCTAATACTTCAGGACAATTTTCTTTGATTATTTCTTTTATTATTGTATCAAGATTCTTTTTGTGATCATAATTTTCAGTTAGTCCAATTATTTTTAAATTTTCTCTTCTTTATCTATTCTCCAAATCTGTTGTTTTTATTATAAGATGTTTCACTTTCTCTTCTATTTTTTCATTATTCATATTTTGTTTAATCATTTCTTGGGCTCATAATTTCACTGGCTTCACTCTGCCCAATTCTAATTTTCAAGTGTCATTTTCTTCCTTAAGATTCTGAATCTCCTTTCCTAATTTGTTAACTTTCCTATTATACCATTCTTGTTTTCCTTAGATTATTATTATTTTCTTTTTTAGTTTTTCCTCCATCTCTATCATTTGATTTTTGAAGTCTTTTTTAAGATCTTCTATGAATTATTTTTGGGCAGGTGACCATTTGATGTTACTCTTTGGGGGTTTCTTTACTTCGATATCCTCCTCTGAAGATGAACCCTAGTCATCTCTCTTCCCATGATATGTTTCTATAGTTGCATTCTTTCTCCTTTGCCTGTGCATTTTTTGTGGGGTTAGCTTAATTATTTGTGTCACCACTAGCCCTAGGGTTTGGGAAATGGTGCCTCTTGCCCCAGACCATCAGTTCTTCCCTCTAGCCTGAAGACAAAACCAAGCCTCCAGCCTCCTGCCTCCTGTAAGAGCCCACAACCAGGGGTTTTCTGCCCCACTGCTTCTGCACTCACCAGGTATGTGCTGGTTCCTGCTCACCCTCACTCTCTGCAGCACAGCTGGGTCTGGCATTCCTGGTCAGCAGAGGTTTCCTCGATCTTCCCAGGCTCAGACTCCCAACTACCCTCCCTATCACAGAGGTTAAAGTTCTGGTGGTTAGAGCCAAGGCAGCCTCTCAAGCCAACTCACTGCTAGCCACTTGCTGTTAAACTGGAACCTAACCAGGAGGTGTTTACTCTTCACAAGGACAAAACCTCCTCCTAAAATTTTTCTTCTGATCTCAAACTGTCTGGGGAGGACCCTGGTTATGCCCCTGTTCTTATTTATCTCCACACACACTTTGTTCGCCCTAAGGTGCTACTTTAACTCTTTTGTGGGGGAAAATCTTGAGAGTTTGGAATTTTCTGACCTACTCTGCCATCTTCCCAGAATCATCTCCCAATTCTACAAGATTTAATGAACATTTCTTAAGTGTTTACTCATGTAAGTGTGGTACTGTGGAGAGAAAGTCATCCTTGGAGTGATGAGGCTTTAGGTTTGAGTAGTTTCCACCATTGATACTTAACTGGCTCTGTAACTCTAAACAAGTCACCTAATCTCCCTGTGCTCTAGGCAATTCTATGAGACTGAAAGTTGCAGAAGTGTTGCCAATTTGATAAAGAGAGCTTTCTCACCATGGAGTTCTCTAAATAATGATATCACAAATCCAGAACTTTAAAATAAAATGCTAGGTATTGGGGAGAGATAGAAACAATGAATAAATAAATAAGAAAATCATTGCCTTTAAAGAGTTTTCATGCTATGAGGTAAAATACAATATATACTATAAATTTGTGTTTTATGACCTCAACTGTGCCCTCACTACAGCTAGTCAATCCTTCTAGAGTTCCTGAACTCACTGACCCATTTGTCACAACAATTCTTCCCAAACTTAAACCTCCCATGGCTCCCCCTGTCCCCACTCTCTCAGTTGAGGACATCGCCTTATAATTTATTGAAAAAAGTAGGGCCATTTCTTCTCCCCTCTTCTTCATCTCCTATTACTCAGATGCCCTCTGCCATTATCACCTCCTTCATTCTTTGTTTCTCATGATGAAGAAGTCTTTCCTTTTCCCAAGGTAAGCTCCTCTTTATACATGTGATCATCCCATTTCATCCCCCATCTTCTTCGGCAGTTTGCCCCCTCTATCATACTCACTCTCCCACTTATCTTCAATCTCTCCCGGTCTACTGGCTTCTTCTCCATTGCCTACAAACATGCCCACCTCTCCCTCATTCTCAAAAACCCTCATTTGATCCATTCATCCCCACAGTTATCATCTGATATCTCTCCTCCTTTTGGTGGCTAAACTCCTTGAGAAGGCTGACTACAATAGAAATCTCCAATCCATCCTTCTTGATCTTTTTTTTTTTAACTCTACAGTGTGGTTTCTAATCTCATTCAACTGAAACTATTCTCTCCAACGTTACCTATGATCTTTTAACTTTTAAGTGTAATGGGCTTTTTTCAATCCACATCTTTCTTGATCGCTGCAGCCTTTGACACTGTCAATCATCTCTTCTCATTGATACCCTTTCTCTCTTGGTTGTCCATTAGTCTCTCCTGACGTTCCTCCTAATTAGCTGACTTCTCTGTCTCCTTTGCTGGATCTTCATCCAATTCAGGCCCAATACCTATGGGCGCCCCCCCCCCCAGAGTTCTGTCTTGGGTTCTCTTCTATTATCCCTCTATACTAGAAGGATTCATCAGTCCCCAAGGTTTCAATTATCATCTCTATGAAGATGGTTCTAAGATTTCCTTATCCAGTACTAACCTACAGATTGAATCTCCTACTGCCTATTGGACATCTCAACCTGGACATCCCAAAGATATCTTAAAAGCAACATGTCCAAAACTTTATAATTTGCTGAAAAATCTCCTCCTAATCTCTCCTTTACCATAGAGGACACCTTCTAGTCAGTCTTACAATCTCTCTCTCTCTCTCTCTCTCTCTCTCTCTCTCTCTCTCTCTCTCTTCCCTCCTACACAAGATCTGTCAATTTTACCTCCCTAATATCTTTCAAATTTACCCTCTTCTCTGGAACTGCCACCACCCTGATTTAGGCCCTCATCACTTCACACCAGGACTATTGCAATTTTGGACATCCTGACTCAAGTCTCCTCACACTCCAGTCCATCCTCCACTCAGCTATCAATTTAATCTTCCTAATGCACAGGTCTAACCAAGTCATCACTACCACCACCACCATCCTTACTCAGTAAACTCCATTTTCTCCTTATCTCCTTCAAAATCAAATATAAAAGCCACTGGTTAATGTTCAGAATTCTTTGTAATATGATCCTTCCTACATTTCCAGTCTTCTTACAACTTACACCCACCCCAAACATACTCTGTGATTCAATGACACTATTATGCTTGCTGTTCCTCAAAGACATTCTACCTCACAACATTGGCTGTTCCCCAAACCTGAAGTTCCCTCTCCTCCTCTCCACCTCCTAGCTTCCTGGATTTCTTCAAGTCTATGCTGAAATCCTGTCTCCTACAGGATACCTATTCTGATCCTCTTTAATCATAATGCCTTCCTTCTGTTGATTATTTTAAACCTATCCTGAATATAGTTCATTTATACATAGTTATTTGCATTTCATCTCCCCTATTAGACTGTGATCTTCTTGAGAGCAGGCCGTCTTTTACTTTTCTTTGTTTCCTCAAAACTTAGTACAGTTTCTGGCACATTGTAGACACTTAATAAGTGTTTATTGACTGATTGACAGATAAGTAAATATAAGGTGATTTGAGAAGAGGTAGAGCAGCTTAGATCAGAAAAGCTTTCACAGAAGAAGTGGCACCTGAATTGAGGCTTGAAAGAAAGTAAGGATTCTGATACATAGCGATGAAGAGTTAATACATTCTAGAAATGGAGAAAGGATTGTTCTGATGCACAGAGACAGAAGATTGAATGTGAAATTTGGGTAACAGGTAGTAGTCCAGTTTGACTAGAATGTAGAATGGGTGAAGGATAGTAGTATAAAATAAGACCAAAAAGGTTTGTTGGAGCCATATTGGGAAGAATTGTAAATTTTAATATCATGAATTTGTGTTTTCTCCAGGTGGCAATGATTAAGGAGGCATTGACAGCCTTCAAGCTAGGATAGTGATAGAGTCAGACTTATGTCTTAAGATAATTTTGGCAACTATGTGAAGTAGAGGTGTCAAACTCTCAGCTTCAAGGGGGAGCCACAAAACTCCCCAACTAGATTAAAATGTAATTTGAAAACATTTAACAAAATAGGTAAAAATACAATTAAAATACAACAAAACATATAAAATGTTAATTTTTTATTTTCTAAATTAACACATGGCAGCAGGAATCCATTTGTTTGAGTTTGACACCATTGTTGTAAAGGATTACTTTGAATAGAGAGATATTGAAATGAAAGGAAGAGGGCAAGTTAAGAGGCTATTAAAATAGTTCAGACAAGACTGAGGTGCCTGAACTAATACTATGATTTGATGAGGCATAGGTTAGGAAAAGCTGCATTTCAGCCACGGGGGATGAAAAAGCAGCAAGATAAGAGATGGCCATATCTAAGGAAGGGAGAAAAAGCCACTTTGGATCATACCCATCAGGTATGGGAAAGGGAGTAATATATAATGAGGTTTGAAAAATAAGTTTGGATAAGGATGTGAAAGGCTTTAAAAGTCAAATGGGAGAGTTTATATTTTATGCTAGAGGCAATAGGAAGCCACTAGCTTTTATTGAGCAGAGGAGTGACTTTGTCAGAATTCTACTTAAGGAGAAGCACTTTGACAGCTGTGGGGAGGAGATATAGATAGATATAGATACAGATAGATAGACAGACAGACAGACAGACAGACAGACAGACAGACAGACAGACAGACAGATAGATAGATAGATAGATAGATAGATAGATAGATAGATAGATAGATAGATAGATAGATAGATAGATAGATGTGGGGGGGGTAAGGGAGTATAGAACAAAGGAAAACCAAAAGATTATGAACCTGGGAGACTGGGGAGATGGAGGTACCCTCAGAAGAAATACAGAAGTTCAGAAAAGGTGTAGGTTGGGTGGGAACATAATGAGGCAATTAGGGGTTATAGTGGAGAGCATACTAGACTTAAAGTCAGGGAGTCCTGAGTTCAAATGTTGCCTTAGGCATTTAATAGCTGTGTCACTCTGGGAAAGTCATAACCCCCTTCATCAGTTTCCTCATATGTAATATGGATAGAGGTTCAAATGAGATAACACATGTAAAATGCTTTGGAAACCTTAAAGAGCTATATTAAAAATGCAAACTATTATTATGTTTTATTATGTTATATTACATTTTAGATTTGTTGAGTTTAAAATATCTATGGAACATTCAATGGAATTATTTGGGAAGCATCAGATTTAAGAAACTCAGGACTTACAGTCTTTATTCTTAATGAATTTAAACAACCTTCTTCAAAAGCCAACTACACACTCTCCCCATTGCTACCTTCATCTCTTTGTTCCTGAATGTGTAGATGACTGGGTTCAGAAATGGAGTAAGAACTGCATCAAAGATGGCAAGAAACTTATCCAGGCTTGATGTAGGAAATGGCCAGGTATAGAAAAATATCAATGGACCAAAGAATAAAACCACTACAGTGATGTGAGCTGCGAGAGTGGAAAGAGCCTTGGAAGAACCACCTGAAGAATGTTTTTTAACAGTGACCAGGATGAAAATGTAGGAAATTATCAGTACACAGAAGGATCCAAGAGAAATGAAACCACTGTTGGCAGTGACCATAAATTGCAATCTATAAGTCTCAGCGCAGGCTAATTTGATGAACCGAGGAAGGTCACAGAAAAAGCTATCCAATTCATTAGGACCACAAAAAGGTAAGTTTACAACAAAAGCCAGTTGAATCAAGGAGTGGATGAGGCCAGTGATCCAGGCAACAATCAAAAGGAAAATGCACATTCTTGGATTCATAATGGTCAAATAGTGGAGAGGTTTACATATGGCCACATATCTGTCAAAGGCCATGGCTATAAGCAACACCATCTCAGTGCCACCAAATGCATGAATGAGGAATATCTGAGCAACACAACCCCCAAAAGAAATTAATTTCTGCTTTCTGAAAAGGTCACAAATCATTTTGGGGGCTGTGACTGAGCCAAAACCCAAGTCAATAAAAGAAAGGTTGGCCAGCAGGATATACATAGGGGAGTGTAAATGAGAATCAAAGGTCACAGTGAGCAAAATGAGCATGTTTCCCAGAATGCTCACCACATAAAGTACAGAGGAGGACACAAAGAGGAGACACTGAATCTCCCATGAATCAGAGAGCCCAAGGAACACAAACTGAGATACTATAGAATGATTCTTTCCATCCATTGACTCCAAAGGGCACAGCTGGTTATGACCTTACCTAAAGGAAAAAGATGATACAAGAATCAGAATTCGTGAGAATAATATTAGTATCCTGGCTTGAGGGATGTACAAATTAGTAAAGTCAAAAATGATCTTAATATGTCACAAACCAAGCAACAATCACACAATCTCTGAAATTGTTCAATATTGCTTTTTCTGCTCGTGCTTCTGTTTTTCTGTTAATGGATAAGGTGGAAACATAAAACAAGGATGCTACATTTTTAACAAATACCCCAAAACATCATAGGGTCCCAAAAACAATAGAACTCAAAGGGATCTTAAAAACCATCTAGTGCAGCACAATCATTTTATAGATAAGGAAACGGGTTGGAATTAAGTGTCTTGCCCAGGTTCACACAATTAATGTGACTGAGGTACATTTCAAGCACAGTTCTTACTAATTCCAGTCCAGAGCTATTTAAGCTCCACCCAAATACTCTACAGGTGAAAGAGATGTTGTAAAGAGAGGAATATCATTTAATTGGAGTATGAAACGTTGAACTAAAGAGATAAATAGAAGATGAAGGTTTAAATTTCAAGGAATGATATGGAGAATAAAGATATTCAATATAGGTCTTGTAATTGTCTGATATAATTCTATGAAGTTTCTTTTGGAAATTGCCTTGAAAGCATGTGATACATTCTTTTAAAGATCCTCAGTGGTGATAAATCTTTGTCCTTAGAAAATTACTTGGGGGGCAGCTAGGTGGCACAGTGAATAGAGCACTGGCCCTGGAGTCAGGAGGACCTCAGTTCAAATCCAGCCTCAGATACTTAACACTTACTAGCTGTGTGATGTTGGGCAAGTCACTTAACTCCAATTGCCCTACCTTCCCCCCTCCAAAAAGAAAAAAAATTGATTTGGATTTTAAGAAATAACCAAAAAATCGTTTAGAACCAAGTATGGTTAAGACAAGAGGACCTTAAGGTAGATTAATGTCATTTCAGGTTAACAGCTAGCTGTAACTATAAAATGAAAATGTCTTTTATCCTTCATAAAATAGTTCTGGAGAAAATCCCAAACTATGTTATTTCCAATTATATGAGGCATTAGTTTGAGTAAATAAAATTAAGCATTTTGTCTAAAGTTTCAGGATAAAGATAAGGACACGCTGTCAGAGGAAACTGAAAAACAAGCTCAAGAAATTACACAACCACACAAAAACAATGTAACCTACAGAGACTGATATGACAGATCTAAAGGAAACAGTAAGCAGGAAGATTATCAGTATTGGTTCCACATTGTGACATTCCATTGGCACAATGGAAAACGTCAAATGTTGGAAGGGTCATGCATGGGGGAAACAGCACTTTAATGTTCTGTTGATAAAACTGTGAATTAGTGCAGCCATTATGGAAAACAATTTGGAACCATGCCCCAAAATTTACTAAACTGCACATACAATTTGACCAGTGATACCACTATTAGGCCTATACCCCAAACAGATTAAAGAAAGAGGAAAAGGACCAATACATACAAAACTATTAATAGCAGTTCTTTTTGTGGCAGCAAGGAACTGAAAATTGAAGCGATGCCCATCACTTGTGGAATGGTTGAACAAATTATGGTATATGGATGTAATGGATTTCTATTGATCAGAATTATTCTGATCAACATAATGACCAATTAGGATTCCAAACACTTAAGGACAAAACATTCTACCCACCTCCTTACAGTGTTGCAATGGACTCCAAGTGTAGACTAAGTCCTATATTTCTTGGAGATGGCCAATACAAGAATTTGTTTTGCTTGATTATGCATATTTGATACAGAGGTTTTCTTTTTCTTTTTTCCAATGGAGAGTGGGTGGAAAGGAATGGAAAGAAAATAGTTTAGTATAGTAAGAAATAAAATTATTTTTAAATTAAATTTTAAATTATTAAATTTAAATACTTCTCAAAAACGAAATAATTTTACCATGATATTTCAAGAAACTGTACAAGAAAAATTTTCAGAAATATTGAAAAAAACTAAAAATCACAGAATGTAAGGGCCAGTAGCAAGTATATGCCTGAAATTCAGTTCAATCCTTGAGTTCACAATGGTGAACTGCAGTAAACATATTACTGTCAGTCTTTGAGAATACAACATAATTTGACAGATAACCAAAGGAAAACCAACACATATTAAAAAAATCAAAGCAAAGTAGCTTTTCAAAAAAATTAAAAATGAAAGAATCCACAAAATGATACATTGAAGGTTGGGACATAAGACTTTGCCTAAATTTAAAAACTGATATAGATTTATAATATTTTATATTTAGAGGTTGACATCCATCAAGATTAAATGCAGAAATAGAAGGTGAAAGACTTCCTTAGGGTCACACAACTAGTGTGTGAGGAAAGATTTAAACTCAGATCTTCCTAATTATAAATCCAGCTCTGTAGCAGCATAAGTTTGAAGAATGGGAATAGAAAGAACCAACTATATGGAAATTTTTCATATAAAAAGAGTACATGTACTCAAATCAACATGTAACTTGAAACTATGATAAGTTATTTCATACCTTAATGTAATTGTGGAAGTGGAAAATGGAAATTAAGATGTAATGTGAAAAAGAATAGAAATGTTGCTTTGATCAACAGCTGAATAATACAAATGGGTTTGGGCAAAAGGAGAGGGGAGAGGAAGAATAAGTTTATTTTTGTCAATGTAGAAAAATAATGAAAGAAAAGTCAAGGGAAAAGGGTAGTGTGCGAAGAGGGTTCAGTATGAGTGGCACAGAGATCTTAAATATGGTTAAGGAGAAAGGACTCAAAGTTTTGTAAAATGTATTTCATAATAATTTAAATATAGAAATTGCATTTAATGTTGCATGACATGTGTTGAGGTTCGGTAAATTTTAGTGTTAGTTAAAAAGGAAGACTATATTCATTTTTTATAAAATGAATAATTTAACAAAGGATGGGAAAGGGTAAGACATATTTTGTTATTAAGTCATTTCAGTTGTGTCTGACTCTTCATGCCCTCATTTGCAATTTTCTTGACAAAGATACTGGAGGGATTTATCATTTCCTTTTCCAGTTCAGTTTAAAGATGAGGAACTGAGGCAAACAGGGTTAAGTGAGTTTCCCAGGGTCACACAGCTAGTATGAGTCTGAAGGCAGATTTGAATTCAGGGATGATAAGTATTCTTCACTTCAGACCCAGCACTCTGTCCACTGAGTCACCTAGCTGCCCAGTGAAACATATATAACAATTATAACTTCAAATGTAAGTGCATTTAATTCTCAGCAAAAAGAAAAATGATTATCAGACATACTAAAAATCATAAGTATTTCAATACTCAGAATATGATAAATCAAGCAAAAATATAAATTAAAAAATTACTGATAGAATAGCAGGTTGAAAATGAATTTGATAGATACATGGACAGCACTGAAAGAGATAAATGGTGAACAACTTTTTCAAATACACATAGAACATTTATAAAAATCAGTTACCTCAGACAAAACAGTATTAGAAATCAAATGAGAAAAGCAAAAATTTTTAATGCTATGATTAAAGACCACAACACAGTAAAAAAAAAACAGTATCTTCTAAGAAAAGCAAGATAAAGACAGAGAATTAAATGAAAAATAAAACTTGTTGAGTAACAGTTGATTTAAAAAGCAAATTATAGAAACAATACAAAAATTATGTGTGTGTATATGTATATATACATATGTATGTATAAAACACATCAAATGTGTGCCTTGTGTCCATATACCACAATTTCTTCAACTATTCCACAATTATTGGATGCATGGGTTGTCCTGATGTATTGGGATGCAGTCAATTCAAAACTCAAAGCCAAAATGATATTTCTAAATCTCTTATAAACATGATAAAATAATGGAAAATTAATGAATCCTATTGCTATCAATTAGCTAGTTAGAAAATGAACAAATTGGTTCACCAGAAGCAAGCACAAAACAATAAATCATCATAATTAAAGGATAAATTTATAAAAATAGAAAGCAATCAAATTAATAAAATAGTCAATAAGATGAATAAGCCATTTGTAAAATTAATTTTTAAAAATATAATCAAAATTTTAAAATCAGAAATGAGAAAGGTGAGATCACAATTAATGAAGAATTTTTTAATCAGAGACCATTATGTGCAACTAGATAGATGCCAGTAAAACTTAGAATATTAAAATACAAAATTCTCAAAAGACTAAATAGAAAATAGATAGCACAAATAAACAAATCTCAAGAAAAAATTAAATTGTTATTAACAAGTCACCATTGAAAGGAAAAGTTAAAACCACAAGGAAATTCTAGGAAAAATTCATCAAAGAAGAAAATTCCTATACCATAAAATTATTTTAAAAGTTAGAGATTCAGTCAATAAAATCTGGTCCTCCTCTCAAAACTCATAAAAATGTAAAAAAAAAAAAACACCTTTAAAAGAGGGTTTTTTTTTTTTTACATTTTTATAAGTTTTGAGAGGAAGACCCGTTATCATTAACCATCAACATTAGAAAATATTGAATAAGATACTAGTGGGTAAAATTCAGCAATTTATCAAAAATTAATCATTATCAGCCGTAACCGAGGAAAAAACATTGGGTCTGGATTCAGAAAATGTGAATTTCAGTTCTACATCTGATACTACCTGTGTGAACTTAAATGTCACTTAGCCTTCTTGGACCTTCTTCATCTGTAAAATGAATAAGTTGGATTAGATAAATTCCAAGGTCCCTTCCAACTCAAATTTTATGATCTTATGATAAAAAGGTTTTCTATCAAGAAATAAAGAATGGCTCAATAATAAAAACTCAGCTTACTAAGGCATGTAAGACAATTCATAAATATTATATAATTATATCAATAAATGCCCCCCAAAACTTGAATAAAATGCCTTTTTTAACTTTAAAAAGCTTGGGAGTAGAAAACTTTTTCCTTAACAGAATAAAAAGTTCTTATTTCAAATCAATAATTAGCATCTTTAATGTAGAAACATTAGAGGTTTTCCTACAAAGAATCTCCCCAGGGCTGATACTAAATAAATGCCCCCTCCCATTATCTCCTTCACATCTATCTCACACAAGAGGTGACCTTTCTCTAGCCCTTTTTGTGGTGGCTAAGATTTGGACATTGAAGGGACACTCATCAATTGGTGAATGGCTGAACAAGTTGTGGTATATGATTGTGATGGAATATTATTGTGTTATAAGAAATGACAAGCAAGATGATTTTAGAAAATACTGGAAAGATTTACATGAACTGATGCAAAGTGAAATGAATAAAACCAGGACAACATTGTATACAGTAGAAGCAATATTGTATGATGAACTGTGAGTGACAGCTATTCTCAGCAATACAATTATCCAAGACAATCCCAAAGGACTAATGATGAAGGATACTATCTGCCTCCGGAGAAAGAACTGGTATTGTTTGAATATAGACTGAAACATGTTATTTTTCACTTTCTTCCTTTCATTCTTTTTCTTTATTCAAGTTTTTTTATACAAAATGACTAACATGAAAATCTTTTTCATGATTGCACATGTATAACCTGTATTTGATTGTCTCCCATCTCAGAGAGGGAGAAAGGGAAAAAGGATAGAAGGGAGGAAGAGAATTTGGAACTCAAAACTTTTTTAATGTTAAAAAATGTTTAACATGTAATTGGGGAAAATATACATCAAAAAATAGATGCTTGTTGACTGATGGTTTTTAAAATACTAAAGCAATAAAATGAAAAGATAAAATTAAAGTAATAAGTAGAGGGAAAGCAGTTTATCTTTATTTGCAGTTAATATGAAGAAATTACAAAAAATTGAGGTAATAAATATGACATAACATAAATCCACAAATATCATCAGTATTTCTACAGATTAATATCAAAAACAATTGATAGAAGTGATATAAACATAAATATCACTTATTATAAAAATATGTCAAATATTAGGTAATTAACTTATCAAGGCACTTTAAAACCTATAGACAGCTATAAAACAATTTTAAAATGAATAAAAATAATTAAACAATTGGAGAGATATTCGATATGTACATCCAGCTCAGGCAACACTCTAGTTATACCTCTGCAAGGAGGACACTTGATTTACAAAAAGAACTAGAGGGCTGGGACTGCATAGTCTTGGGTTTTAGTCCCAACTCCATTAGTTCTTTGCTGTATCACCTTCTTCAAGTCCAAGGTACCTTCTATAGAAAGCTTTTCCCATTCCTCAATTTTAGTGCCTTCTCTCTATTGATTATGTCCAATTTATCTTGTATGTAACTTGTTGCCAAGAAGGTGGTTTGCATGTAGTTTCTCCCACTACATTATGTGCTCCTTAAGAGCAGAGAGTGGCTTTTGCCTCACTTTGTATTTGCACTGTTTTAGGATGGTACTTGGAACATAGTAGGTATGTAATAAATATTTATGGACTGACTAGATTTCTCTGGGCCTCAAACTACGGCAAAATGAGGAAATTGAACTAGGTGATCTCTAAAGTTCCTTTTAGTAATAATATTGCATTAGATTAATTTATTTGAAAGGTATTACTCTATTGTGATTCTCAAGGACCTTCAAGGACTTTCTTTGAGTTACATTCATCATTTGTTTTATCTAAGTAAAGACTCATGATGAAAACAGCAAAGCTGCCTCTATAGCACTGGTGCTCAGAATCTCATCTTCCATCATCAGAGAAGTAAGCAGTTAAATAACTTGTCATTAGCATAGTCAATAATTCAATTACCGAACAATTAGGTTTGGAACTTAGTCCTGTGTTTGACCCAGTCCACAGTACTGATTCTCAAAGCACTTCTTAAAAACTCCCCTTCACATTTTGGTTCTGGGTTCCAAAAAAGTCAGTTCCCAAAATATATGTTCTGCTCCATAGCCTAAAAACTTACTGATTTGACTGTGACATTCAGATCTTGCTTCCCTATAATGTATCATGGTGAGAGGGAATAAGATATAGTCAATGACATACTGAATTTAGAGTTAAGAAGATCTGGATTCGAATTCTGTCTCTGACATTAGTCTAATAAACAACACTAGATAAAGTCACTTGATCTCTCTAATTTTCCTTACCTATAAAATGAAGATAATAGCATCTGCAGTATCTATCTTAAGTCTTTTAAGGTTCAAATTTTAAAAGTATGGCAAGCTTCTTTTATAAATTTCATAGGGAAGGCTTATTGCTTCCTATATGCCTAAAAGTCAATACTCCATTCACTTATGTATATCCTAATTCTGCCACCAGAACCAGCTATCAGTGACTGAAATCTAAGAACCAGTTGAATCTTCTTCTGTGCTGCCAACTTCATATCTATCATTCCACCTACCTATTCTGGGGCAATAGCATCAGCAGGGAGTCCAAGGAACCCTACCAGCTTAGCCTCTTCAGTCTTGTGTAATATAATTACCTACAAAGCATAGAGCTTTTTAAAATGCTGTCATCAAAGGAAAGATAGCTAATTAGCCACACTTAATGGGCTCAAACAAGCGAGACTTGCAGAGGTCTGGGATTGCCAGCCAGAGACCATATGGCTAAGGGAATTGCATCCTCAGATTGTGTAAGTTTGTCCTGACCAGTCAAGTGAAGAAGCATCTTGAATTTGTCATATACCTGAAGAAGAAACAAGCTGTTTATGGTGTAGATTCACATGTGTGGTCCTTTTTTCCCATTATACTTTGTATATGGAAATGCTGATCTTGTTTTTTTAACTCAGAATAAAAACAAATTTAAGGGAAAAGATCTATCATATATAGGCCCTATTACATGATAGATAAATCCAGTAAAAGAGAAGAAAAAACTAACTAAATTAATAATGAGCTCTGATTATAATTATAAATGTCTACATTATATGATTACATAAATAATGTGGTGGCACAAAAAAAGTAATAATTAGCACGTCCTGGCTGAAGCAGGCATTCTGGGAAAGTGGGGTTTACAACATAGTAATTGGTGAGGACAAGACTTAATTTTACCCCTTTTCTTTTTGGTTGCGACAGAGTGAAAAGCACAGAGTGGGGGCGGTGGGAGGAATCTAGATGAGCTTTGATCTACATCACAGATTTCATTACATTATCTTTTCCCAGAAAACTCCTCCAAGCTTCCCTATGTCTATTGAAGGAGCTACCATCCTTCTAGCTACAACCTCATAAGCTCAGTACCATCTGCAGCTCCTCATCTGTCTTCAAGCTACATATCCAGTTGGTTACCAAACTGTCTCTTCTACTTCCTCAACATTTCTCCCATTTGTCACCTTTTTTTCTATTCACCTAATCACCACCCTAGTTTGGGCCCTAGCCTGGACTATTACAATGGCCCTCTGATGAGGAAAAGATTTCAAGCTTCTAGCTGTCTTTTATTTTAACTGATTTAGTTTCTCCACTCCTCTATCATTTTCATAGAATAGAAATAACAAGGGATCACTTATGGCTTGTCATATCACAGCAAAACACCAAATCCTTCCCAGGGTTAGGCCATTCTATAGCCAGAAGGAGGCCATAAACACTCATTTGGTCAAAGGGAAACAGGGCAGCTCCAAAAATGCTCAGTGGGATAACACACACACACACACACACACACACATATTGTGGCATCTTAGACATAATTTCTGGGGAATATAATCATTTTATTAATAATGCCAGCATTTTAATAAAAGGATGGTTATTTGACCAACTCTCTCTTAGACCAAAGTTCCCTAATGGCGATGGACTCACAGTTTATATGCCTTTGGAAGAGCAGGTGTTCCTCACGATGGCAATCAATACTGAATGGTTAACAATTAATGAGAAAATGAATATTACAATGTGAAGGTGGGTTATATTACAATGAGGGTCTTAGGGACTTGGGTCACCCAAATCTTCATTAAAAGGACTCATCAATTTCCATACCACCTGTCTGAAAAAAGGGAGAGCCAACACTTCCCAGACCCATCTAAGCAAACACAATGAGCAGGAATGTACCCATTAGCCCAAATTTAGAATTTCTATTACTATTTGATTAGATCTTTCCCTGGGTAAATCTCTGCCTAAGATTACACACACTAGTGATTTCTGGATGAGGAAGTAGAGAAGGGGAAAATCGTGGTCCTAATATAATAATTAGTTATTAAATGCAGGAGAGAAGCATTTCTCATAATATACTACATGCTGGGAGTACACGTTCAAAAATATTTTACTGAAAGAGAAGAGCTTGGATATCACTATCACAAAAGATAATCAAGTTTTTCCCAATAGTCTGTGGACTGACTTTTCTAAATACACAAATACAAAATGAGGGTGTAGATTGTCACTAGGAAAACTCTCCTGAAATACCCAATAGCATGGGAATTTGCTTTGTGCCTTGGGACAAGTACTCTGGCCAATGACAGAAGAATGAATCAAAAGAGATTAAATATAGGGAAGTGATTCATTTACCTCACTTATGTGTATTAGTAAGTTATTTAATAAGGAAAAAAAATATGATATGCTCTGTGAAATACTGCTTAATTTATAGAATTTTAACCATTTGCTACAGTGTTAATAATAAATATACAAGTAGAAAAGGTGCTATCTTCACAACAACTACATAAGGTAGTAGGGCCAATATTGTTATTCCTATATTAAGATGAACATACTATGGATGAGTGGTTAAATAACTTGTCCGTGGGCACAAAGCTAAAAAATTTTGTGTCTGGGACTCACACTGGGACTCAGAACTGGGTCTCCCAGTTCTAGGCCCAGTGTTCTTTTCTACCTAGATAGGTAGCTGTGGGTAGAAAGTCCAAGGAGTAAAGGTATAATGTTCAGACCACTTCAGAATACACTTGATCCAGGAACAGATGTTTTAGATCCAATCCTGTGATTTCATAAGTATAAACCATTCCCAATGTACAAACTCCCTCTGCTAATACAGAGGAACAGTCAGAGGCATGCTGTAGTTATCTGGAATGTGCTAGAGAAAATCAATTGTTAAATTTTTAGAATGAGCATTTATACCTTGGAAATCATGAATACTATTGTTGAGTTCTAGATTTAAGAAAGCAATGGAGAAAATGTTAATGATACAGATTAAGCTTAAAAGTATGTCCTGCATACATTTTTGGTGGGGAGATCCCATTGTTAAATATTTACCAGGACATTCCTGGAACAATTGATCTGCCATTTATTAGGGAGTTTCCTGGGCACTGAGATGTTCAGTGACCCAAAGATTTCATAGTCAGTATGTGAGAGATGAGGTGCTAGAATCCAGGTATTCTTAATTCTGAGGCTGGCTCTCTAGTCAGTAATCAGGGAATTTTTTAAGGCTATTTTAACATTGAACTAGATCTGCTAAGATAAAAATTAATAGAGATAAATGTAAAGTCTTTCATTTTTGGTATTAAAAAGTCAAATTCTCAAGTATAAAATGGGGAGTCATGGATAGACAGCGAATATTTCAATTATTCTGAAAAAATATCTGAGAGTTTTAGTGAACTGTAAGCTCATGATATGCAGTGTAACGTGGCAGCCAAAGAAGTAATGAGAACTTAGTCTACATTAAGACAGACAAAGCTTCAAGGAAGGGATAGTTGATAGCCCAACTGTATTCAGCCCTCCTCACACCTCATCTGTAGTATAATGTTCAGCTCTGGGCACCACAGTTTGAGAAGGATATGAACTAGAGATTGTCAAGGGGAGGGAAACCAGGACGGTAAAAGACCTTGAGTCTATTATACACAGAAAAACTGGGTGCATTAAGCCTGGAGGGGGAAAAAAGACTAAGGGAAAGGTGGGAGGGATATGATAGTTGTATTTGAAGGACTGTCATGTGGAGGAGAGACCAACTGGCCATTTGGCCCCACTGGGCAAAATTAGGAACAGTAGGTAGAAACTACAAATGGGAAAATTTAGGCTTGATGTCAAGAAAAGCTTTCTAATCAGTATTCTATAAAAATGGAAAGGCCTGACTTGAAACATGGGGGAAGGGTCCACCATCCAGGGAGGTCTTTAAGCAAAGGCTATACAACTTCTTCATTGCTGGTTCCTCATTTTCAGTCAAGTCCAATTCTTCATGACCCCATTTGGGATTTTCTTGGCAAAGATGCTGGAATGGTTTCCCATTGCCTTCTCCAGATCATTTTACAGATGAGGAAAGTGAGGCAAACTGGGTTAAGTGACTTCCCCAGGTCATACAACTAGTAAGGGTCTGAGGCCAGATTTGAACTCAGGTAGAAGAGTCTTCCTGAATCCAAGACCAGAAATCTATCCACTGTACTCTATACACCTAGCAGCCCATAACTACTTCTAGGGTATATTATGCTGGAGATTGATTTTGGGTATAGGTCAGACTATATGGCTGCTAAAATTCCTTCCATTTCTCAAAAGCTGTGACTCTCTACTTCTGTGAGGTCATGATGGAGGTGAAAATATGGGAAGGATTGAAAGTGAATATTGAAATAATGGTAGAATCACGGGGTGGCTAGGTGGTGCAGTGAATAGAGCACCAGCCGTGGAGTCAGGAAGAGCTGAGTTCAAATCCAGTCCCAGACATTTAACACTTCCTAGCCTTGTGACCTTGGGTAAGTCACTTAACCCCAATTGCGCCGCCTTCCCCCCTCCAAAAAAGGAAAGAAAAAAAAAAAGAAAGAATGGTTGAATCTAATAATAAATGAGAGGAAAGAGTGTACATAAGAATGGAATATACTCTGAGGAATCCCTTTGGATTATCATAGTGTCAAACTTAAAAATATGTAATAGCTCAAGGTGCTCTCAGCATGAAAGAAAGGCTCAGGAATCTAAACACATTTGAAAGTGAAGAAAATAGTTACAAAGACCCAAAGGTCAAGAGACCTTGGTTCTTGTACAGGTTGATTAATAATGTTAACCTCAAACAAAGCCAACTAAGTTCCTTCTGCCTTAGAGTACTTGTTTTTTAAATGAAAAGATATACTTAAATTATTCTATAATCGTGTGTTTATATATAATAATATACTATATAGTTTATTATATGACCATATAGTTATATGATAGTTGGGGCAGGACCAAAGCAATCTAATAAAAACCAAGAAAAATGGGAAATGGGGCAGAGGAAGGCAAACATATAGTAATCTGAGAATTTCAGAAAATAATAAGAGTAATTCATATTTATAAAGTTTACTAGACATAGATAATACATTTATCTCATTTGAAATCAGTGCTATTATTATCCCCGTGTAATGAGGAAACAGAGACATAGAAATATTAAGCAACAGATCCAGGACCACAGAGCTAATAAGTTATCTGAGGTAAGATTTGAACCCAGGGCTTCATGGCTTCACTCATTCCACCATACCAAAGCAGAGACTGGTTTTACATTATTTCTTCCTGTCCCTGGGCCTAGGAAAATACCTTGTACATAGTAAATAGGTAATAAATACAATGAAATTATAAACAAAGCAGTTAGATAGTGAGATAGACTTGGGGTAGGTAGTACATATGGTTAGCTTGATACACACACACAAAAAAAAGTAAATGGTAAAGATGGACATAAGAGATGGGACAAGAAATAACATTCAATTCCAGCAATGTGGGATATTTGTATCACTTCTCCTTGGCAAAATTCCGGAAACAGTATCATAGAAGGTTGGGGGTTTAGAAGCAGCTAGGCAGCCCAGTGGAGAGAGCTCTGGGCCTGGAGTGAAGAAGAAAAACACTAGTTCAAATGCAACCTAAGACACAGCACAGGAGTGACCCTGGGCAAGTCACTTAAACTCAGTTTGCTTCAGCTTTCTCTACTGTAGAAAGGAGACAATAATAGCACCTTTTTGCATCTCAGGATTGTTGTGAGGATCAAATGAGATAATAATTTTGAAGAATATAGCATGGGATTTGGCACATTGTAAGTACTATATACATATTCTCTGATTATTATTAATATTATTATTAAAGCATTAATTAGCTAAAGATAGATCTTTTTTTTAAGTAATCGGGGTTAAGTAATTTGCTCAAGGTTACACGGCCAGGTGTTTCTGGGTGGGTGCTAAGTGTCTGAGCCCGGATTCGATCCCCAGGTCATCCCAACATTGGAGGCCGTGCTCTTACTCGCTGTGCTACCTGGCCGCCCCAAGATATGAGATCTTCAGGGCATTTGATTTCCATTTTCATGCAGCAAATTCAAGGCATATTCTGAAGCTTGAATTTATCTCTGTTGGTTCGATGACAAGTTTTTCACTCCTCCAGATTCATGAGTCTCAGGATCCATGATCTTGGCTCACAGTCAATTTAAAAGAATTTCTTTAAGACACCAAGCCGGCTGTATATTCTCCTCA
>NW_027186296.1:6069421-6138110 GCF_028583685.1 Petaurus breviceps papuanus | reverse complement strand
GTGACATCACCTGAAGGAAGAGGGTAACAAGAGAATAAAAATATTGGACTAGAATATTGGTGCTTGGGATTGCTCAGTATCACAATAACACAGATTTTTTTAAGTCTAATTATACTTTAACCTGTCAGACAAGGAAATATCCTCTTCAAAATCCCTGTCTCTGTAGTGAAACAAAGTGGGAGAACAAAGAAACAAAGGTTTAGGAAAGGTACTACAATTTATTATAAATTGAATTATCGATTAAATGCAATTACCTTCTAAGTGTTCACCTGAGAAGGTTATACGATTTTTCTAATGTAGATGGGAGAGAGGACTTGAGTGCCAATAAGATAAATTACTCTAGTAATTGCACTATTGGAACTAGTAAATTTCTAAGATAGAATTTGACCTGGGCCTACTTGAGTCCTTCTCCTATGTTCTGTCCAGTGCATCACAACAGGGACTTTTTTATCAGAGCTGAAACCATGCATTACTTAATACGATTAGGAAATTTAGAGGATGTCAAGAACACAGTGTAGAGAGGAACACTACTTGGTTGTTGGATGTTCCACTGGACCAAACGATTTCCAAGTTAAGGACATTGGCACTGAATATCTTTGTATCCCCAGCATCTGTCTCACTGCTTTGCACACAAAGATTACTTGATAAATGCTTATTACTAAATCAAGTTTGTTTGAGTGAATTTGACTTAATGTTATGGATAGAATTTGAGGATGAAATTGCAGGAAATAATGAAGGGAATGTCCACATGTAGAAATACTTGATAAAGATGTTGTGGTTGTTCAAAATACATGACTTTGAATGTCTTCGGTGGTGGCAAATCTTTGTCTTTTGAGAATGGGCTTGATTTTTCAAAAATAGGTTAGTCTTTTAGAGTCAAGGTTGATGAAACAGCAATGTCAGTTGTAGGAGTACTAGTTCTAGTCACAGAGCCTAGGATGAAATCTTGCCTCTGATACTGGATACCTTCATGACCTAGGGCAAATCAATCAACTTTCCTTGACTTCAATTTTCTCACAATCAACATGAGAGAATTAGACTACATGACCTCTAAGGATCTTGTCCTCAAGAAAAAATAATAGACACAAGTGGTTAGCTCAAAGGTTCTGTGGTTCTCCAGGGACTTCATGAATTTTCCATGCATCATATCCATGGTTTCCTTTATCTGATTAAATCACTTTCATGAAAAAAGGTAAATTTATTTCTCTATTATTCACTCTCTTGAGTCCTATATTCTATTTTTCTCTCAATGCAAGGGGTCAGTCTCCTATAACAGATTTATAGCCAATGTGACAGTGAACAAAATGGAGATGAGTAATACTCCTATTCTTAACTGTCATTCTAGAAAGTAATCAAAAGGTCATCTGGACCAATCCCTCCCTGTAGTTTACCATATTTAAATTTTGCAGGATGCAATTATCTTTTGTTTTCTTCTTCAAGCTGTAGGGATTGAGAATCCACTGCCTCAGACGAGTGCTTGATTACCCAAATAGTCTAAAAATTCTTCTTCTTATTCAGTCATATCCAACTTTTTGTGATCCTATGGTTTTCTTGGCAATGAGACTGGAGTGGTTTGCCATTTCCTCCTCCAGTTCATCTTACAGAGGAAGAAATTGAGGCACACAGGGTTAAATGACTTTCCCAGGGTCACATAGCTAGTAAGTGTCTTAGGCCAGATTTGAACTCAGGGAAGTGGTCTTCCTGATTTCAGGACCAGCACTCTATCTATTGTACCACCTAGCTGCCCCAAATGGTCTTCCTTGCATCCAAATTAAATGTCTCTTAAATTCAAGTCCTTTTCCTCTTGTTTGCTCAGTGATCATGAAGAACAAATGATTACCACCACTCTTATTACAATATTCCATGTATGTACTTGAAGTCATTATCGAGGCAATATCCCCTAATCTTCTTTGCTTTTCTGGGAAATTCCATTTCCTGCATGTTTTTATCACCTTTGACACTTTCCTCTTAAACCCTGTCCACTTCATCTCTAAATTGCAGTGACTGAAACTGGAAAAAAATTCTTTCATAACAAAAACTTTAGTAGAAGGATTAATAATAATGTTTATTGTTGGTTTCCCTTTGTCCATAGCATAAGGCCAATCATTAGTACATTACTAGCTGTTATCCTGAAAGATGCCCTGGTGACTTTTTTTAATAGAACAATTCCCAGCTAGACCTCTACCCCATTGTACTGGGGTTTGTACCCAGGAATAACATTTTGTACTGGTCCAAACTGAAAGTCCTCCCATTGCATCAGATTAAATGTATACATCTGATCTTTAAGTAACCCTAGAAGTGAAGTACATAATAAAACATCCTTCCTTCTCAACTTCCTGTGGTTAATTTTCCTCCCTTCCTAAAAGGAAATGAAAAATAAAAACATTAATCATAGGTAGGGGCAATAAGTAAAAAATTAAATTCCTGATTGTTGCATCCCAGTCTTATGGGTGACCTAATCCATAGTGCTAATGCCAGTTTTGTTCCTATATGGTAGATCTTTGTCTTGGTTCCCTAGTCCTGGGTTAAAAACCGAGGATCATTTAACAGAATATTTTACCTTCTCTATAGTCTAAAACACCTCATATTTATTCTGCTGTGGAGTTCAGATCCACTCCATCCTTCCTGTCTAAAATCCAGCATCCCACTCATTTCTGAAAATTGTCGTTGTCCCCATAAGACTGTCACTAAAATCTGAGGAAATCTATTCTTCTGTGATCAGCTTTACATCCATTTTCCCCACCTACCTGGGCTGAGGCAACATCACACTCAATGCCCAACAGATCATCCAGCACAAAGAACCACATAAAATGCTATCATAGGAGAAAAGGCAGCTAATTAGCAACCCTGGTGAGTGCAGAGACAAGGTCTGAGCTCATTTGACCAAGGGAATTATCCTCTTGAATCTTACTGGTTTGGCCTAAACAGCCAAGAAATCAGATAATGAGTCACCTGAGGGAAAGGGAGACAGGGAGAGGTAAATGGAAAATACCTAAGGAAATAATCATTTGTAATTTTGTGTGTCAACATTTAAATCATTGTTGGTGGCTGCTGGGATTGAAGAGGATTCACAGGAGATTGTAAAAATGTCCTCTTTGAAAAGAAATGTGTGAAAATTATTTTGACTATTTTCAGGAAGTTTAATATGCTTCCCCCAAAGTTATAGATGAACAGATAAACAAGAAGTATCATTGAAGGAAATTCCTGTAAAGGTGACAGGGAAAATGTGGGCCACAACTATGTTTGAGAAAAAAATACATATATCCTCTAAAAAAATAAAAAACAGATGTGGTTGTTGAGCTGTCCATAGTTTGCTGAAACTTAAAGCCAAGAAAATATGCATTCAAATCCCATCTCTAACATTTACTTACTGTATGACCATGGACACTCTCTCTAACTTGAATGCATTTCAGATTCCTCATAAACAAAATGAGTATGATGAAACCTATGATACCTAAAGAATACCTACATGACCCAGTGGTTAAAACTATACATCAGTAGAATGTATCAGTGGCATACATCACAGGGGTTGTTGTAAGGTTCAAAGGAGATAATATACCCAAAACTCTTTTACAAGCTTTAAAGATACATGCATATTGTTATTATGGCTTTTCTGTCATTGTTTTCATCTTATTGATGAAGTTAAGATAGAAACAGTGTGATGACAGTTCTTACTCTAATATTGTTCTTTTATGTGGCTTACAGCCAATAAGAATGATTTAAAAGTTGAACTCAGAGAGATGAGTCTTCCTGACTTCAGGTCTAGCACTCTATCTACTGCACCAGCTAATTGCCCATGTCCTTGATGTACATCAAGTATTTAAAAATCTCTTTAATCCCTATATACTTTATCATATCATGGATTACCTCCAACCAAGCCATAGTTTTGGCTTACTCTTATTGTTTCCTTAGTGCCTACATAAGTGCTGCTGAACGAAGATGGGAAAAAAACTCATGCAGCCATTCTGACTGAGTCTACTACAAATTTATGTTATATAGCCTTCACTGGGTCCTTACTGCTGCTAGGCAAAACTACTATTCCTGCCTAATGAACTCACTATTCCCTTTTCCACATTAGCTCTTCCAAACCCTTTCATTCCTCCTTAAACCTGCCATGGCTCCCTCACCCCAGTCTCTCAACTGAAAATTTTGCCTCATATTTTGCAGAAAAAAAATTGAGGTCATTCACTGTGAACTCCCTCTTCTCACCAACTCCTCATCTAACTTCTCTCAGATGCCCTTTTTCACATGACAAAGTGACCTTATTCCTTATCAAGGCTAACTCCTCTACCTATTCAAGTAGTCTTATTCCATTTCATCTCCTGCAATAGATTGCCCCCTCTGTCATACCTACTTACTTTCATTCTCTTCCTCTCTATTTATTGTATCCTTTCCTGCTGCCTATAGACATGCCCTTATCTCCCTTATCCTGAAGAAATCCTTATTTAATCCTTCCATCCCTAATAGCTATTGCCCTATATCTCTTCTGCCCTTTTTAGCTAAACTCCTCATAAAGGTTGTTGGTGACTCCATTTTCTCTCCTCTCACTCACTACTTAATCCTTTACAATCCTGACCTTATCATTCCACCAAAACTGCTCCCTCCAAGGTTACTAATCATCTCTTACTTGACAAATCCAATGGTCTTTTCTCAATCTTCATTCTCTTTGACCTCTCTGCGGCCTTTGACACTGCTCATCACTTTCTCCTCCTAAATACTCTCTTCTCTCTAGGTTTCTGGGACACCATTCTTTCCTGGTCTTCCTCCTGCCTATCTGACCACTCTTCCTATCTCCTTTGCTGGCCCCTCCTCCAGATCACACCCTCTAACTGCAGGGATCCCTCAGGCTTCTGCCCTGAATCCTCTTCTCTTCTTCCTCTATACTACTTTACTTAGTGATCTTTTAACTCCCATGGATTTAATGACCATCATTTTGCTGGTGATTCCCAGATATACCTTTGCTGTCCCAATATCACATCTCCAAACTGCCTTTCAGAAATATCAAACTGGATATCTTGCAGACATCTTGAACTCAATATATCCAAAATGGAGTTCATTATCTTTTACACTGAACCTTCCCTGCTCCTATCTTCTCTATTATTGTACAGGGCAACATCACCCTCCCAGTCCATCAGACTCACAGCCTAGGATTCCTCACCATCTCTCACGAACACCCCCATATCCAAGCTGTTGCCAAGGCCTGTCAATTTCACCTTTGCAATATTTCCCCAATATGCCCCCCTTCTTTCCTCTGACACTGCCACCACTGTAGTGCAGGCCCTCAACGCTTCACACCTGAACTGTTGCTATAGCTTGCTGATGGGTCTGCATACTTCAAGCCTTTCCCCATTCATTTTTATTCATTCAAATTTATTCTCCATTCAGCCACTAAAGTGATTTTCCTAAAATAAGGGTCTGATCATGTCACCTTCCTACTCAATAAACTTCAGTGGCTTTCTATTGCCTCTAGGAGTGAATATAAAATGCTTTGTCATTCAGATTCCTTCATAACCTAGATACTGATTTTCCTGGTTTTACACAGGAGGAAACTGAGGCAGATAGAGGCTAAGCACACTTGTTATAATGTCCAAAGTCATACCTCCACTGGTCTACCAACAATCTCAGAAGAGGAGAGCAGGGCTCCTTGCTCCCTGCCCCAAGTAGCCCTGCATCAAAACCAAACCTAGGCCTGTCCACCAACCCATGCCTTCTACCATCAGGGAACTACCACTCGACACTCCTCAATTCCTTGATCTCCAGCAGACTTTCAGGTGAAGGGATAAACCCAGACCAGGTTTGCTTTTCCATACCCCTTGGAGACTATGAACTTCTCTCCCCATCTGTCATCCACTATTATCTTGATGCCTTCTCCTATTGCTATCCTTACCCTTGTAATCAATGCCCACTTATGAGGAAACTACAACCATCCCTGTGGCTTCCCAGACCACTGCAGAATTGTAGAATTTTTACTATTTACCCAGTATTGTTCTGCCACATTGGTAAAAGGGGGCCCTAAAACACCCCTGTGTCGAGAGAAACCAAGACAGAAAACTGCAAGTATGCCAATTGGGATAAACTATCTCCCATTACACTCATACTGGGAATTCATGCTCAAAAATATTTTGCTAATGAGGTGAGCAGTCAAAAAAAAGTTTGGAAAAAAAGTTTGGAAATTACTGTCATAAGGGATAATCCAATTCCATAGCCTATGAAATAATGGTTTTAAATATACATTAAAAAGAAGGTGTAGACTGCCACAAGAAAAACTCTCCTAAATTAACCAGGATCAAGGGAATTTGTCTTGTGCCCTACAACGAGTAACCTGGCCAGTGACAGAAGAATAAAACAGAAGAGAATGAATATAGGACAGTGATTCACTTGACTTCACTTATATATATATGGACAAGTAATTACATAAGGGAAAAATGACAATGTCCGCAATGGAACACCATTTACTTGTGAATTTTTAACTATATATCATGGAACTCATGGTAAAAATACAACTTGACAATGTGCTTCCATTACAATAACCACACAAAGTAGGTAGTGCAAGTGTTGTTATCCCTATTTTCATATGAGTGTAAAATGGCTCAGGACATAAATGACTTGACATGATCACAGAGCTAGCAAGAGTTGTGACTGGGATTCACACTCTGGTCTCCCAATCCTAGGCTCAGTGTTCTTTTCATTAACCGATACTACCTAAATAAGTTTGGATAGGAGGTTCAGGGAGTGAAGATATAATACAGTCCACTTCAGAATTAACTAGATCCAGGAATTCATTTTTTGGCCCAATCCACAGGAAAAACCCAATATGCAAATTCCCTCTGCCAATGCAGAACAATAGTTGGATTACAATCAACTAGAAAGCTGCCTGGACACTGAGGGGTTACGTGACTTTTATCAAATGAAATAATATTTGTAAAATATTTAACACAGTGAAATACTGTAAGCATTTATTGAATGTTTGTTCCCTTCTCTCCTTTCCCAGGCTTACACAGTCATTATATGACACAGGAGGTATTAAAATCCAGGGAATGGGGGAAAAGAAAGCAAACAGGTAGTGATCTAGGAAGATTAGGATATAATAATTATATCATATAATATATTACAATCATATAATAATCATATATAACATAATTTATATAATATAATTAATATACTATAATTCTATAACAGTATATTATGTAATTGATAATATTTTATAATATATTGTAAATTATATCATTCTATTATTATCATATATAATTGTGACAATAATAATAACTCTTATTTACATCTTGCTTTAAAGTTTGGTCAGTATATACACATATATATTGTTTCATTTAAGGTTCACATGAAATAGATACTATTAGTCTCCCTGTGACAAATAAGGAAACTCAGACTTGAAGAAGTTAAGCAATATACCCAGGATTATACAAGGAGCGTCCACCTATGGAAAGATTTGAACTTTGTGACTCTAGCTCTAGCACTGTATTGACTAGACCACAACAAGGATTGGGTTTGGGGTTTATTTGTTTGTTTGTTTTAATTTTTCCTCATATTTCCAGGACCTGCATATAGTTCTTAATAAAGGTTCATGGAATAAAGAGAATTGGATGGTGAGACAGACTGAGGACAGTACATAAGGTTATAATATACAATAAAAAAATTGAATATTGTGGAGGAAAATAGAGATAAAAATAAATAACATTCATTTCCAGCACTTGAGACATTTATCACTTCTCCTTGTCAGCATGCTGAGAACAGAGCCATTAGAACTTGTAGACTGAGGTGGATATCACATTTAATTTGCTGAAGAAACAAACTCTTGAGCATAATGACCTTTTGCTTAGATTCAACACAGCGAGGCATGGTGTATAAATATGAATTTATCTCTTACAATTCAAAGATAATTTTTATCTCTGAGATCATTTATACTCTAAGAGACTATCAGGATCTGTAGCCTTTGCCCACAGAGTACTTAAGAGAACTTCCTGAAACTCACAAACCTGCTACACACTCTTTTCATTCCTATCTTCATTTCTTTGTTCCTGAATGTGTAGATGACTGGATTCAGAAAGGGAGTAATAACTGCATCAAAGATGGCAAGAAATTTATCCAAATTTGATATGTGGAATGGCCATGTATAGAAAAAGATCAATGGACCAAAGAACAAAACCACCACAGTGATATGAGCTGCCAAAGTAGAGAAAGCCTTGAAGGAAACACCTGAAGAATGTTTTTGTACAGTGACCAAGATGAAGATGTAGGAAATGATCAATACACAGAAGCAGGTCAGAGAAATGAACCCACTATTAGCAGTAATCATAAATTGCAGTCTATAGGTATCAGTACAAGCCAGTTTGATGAACTGGGGAAGGTCACAAAAAAAACTATCTAATACATTAGGACCACAAAAGGGCAAGTCTACAACAAAAGACAATTGGACCCCTGAGTGAATGACACCAGCAATCCAGGCAAAAATCAAAAGAAAAATACACATTCTTGGGTTCATAATGGTCAGATAGTGGAGAGGCTTACATATAGCAATATATCTGTCAAAGGACATGGCAATGAGCAACACCATCTCAACACCACCAAAAGCATGACTAAAGAAGATCTGAGCAACACAACCACCAAATGAGATGACTTTGTGCTTCCTGAAAAGATCATAAATCATTTTAGGGGCTGCAATGGAGCAAAATCCCAAGTCAATGAAGGACAGGTTGGCCAGCAGAAAGTACATAGGAGAGTGTAAGTGAGGATCAAAGATCACAGTGAGCAAGATGAGCAGGTTTCCCAGGATACTTGCCACATAGACCACAGAGGAGAACAGAAAGAGAAGCAGTTGGATCTCCCATGAATCAGAGAGTCCAAGGAACACAAACTCAGCTACCACAGAGTGATTCACTTCATCCATTGACTCCAGTGAACACAGCTGGCAGTGACATCCCCTGAAGGAAGAAGATGAAAAGGGAAGAATTATAACAGGTAACATTTTTTTTTGCTTTTTGGAGGGCAATTGGGGTTAAGTGACCTGCCCAAGGTCACATGACTAGTTGTGTGTGTGTGTGTGTGTGTGTGTTACGTATCTGAGGTCGGATTTGAACTCAGGTCCTCCTGACTCCAGGGCCGGTGCTTTGTGTGTTTGCACCACCTAGCCACACCCTAATAGGTAACATTTATATAAGACTTTAATTAAAATGATAAGAATATATTATATATAAATGTATTATGTATAAATAATAAATGTTATTCACCTCATTTTGCAGAGGAGGAAATTGGTAGAGAGAGATTGTGTGACTTTCAATACTTTATGTATTGATATGTCAAATGATTATATGTAGAAATAGATCAGCAGACCAAAGAACAAAACCATCACCATTTTGTGACATGCTAATAAACTCTGATGTAGAATTTAAACTCAGTTCTTTCTGACTCCTAATCCTACAATCTGTCCTATCCACTATACTACCTTGCTCCCTCAAAATCTGTGGCAGTTGTATTAGTGCCATATATTAAGCAGTTTCTAAATTTTAAGTCAAATGTCATGTTATCATTTCATATAGCCAAATAATGTATTCACAGTCCCTGAATCTATGATTGTGCAAGTTATAAGTGTAAGGTAAGAATGCTATGATGAATAAATACAACAGAACTCAAACTCACAATTAAATGTGAATTCCTTCCAATTATTCATCTTAGAAGATTGTAAAGTTATTCTTATATAGATAGGAGGGGAGGAACACAGATTGGGTGACATGAACAAATTTGCCTTTTTTTAAAAAAAAATCATTCACTTAAATTGCTCCATTGTATCTAGTAAATATCTCAGACAAGATTTACACCCCAGTCTTCTTGAAACCAACTCTTGTGGCCTACCCACTATACCACAGTAGGAATCTTAATAAGCTCTTAATTCATTTATTACTTAATATTCATATACAAATTAAAGGATATGAAGAGACAATGTGGAGAAAACTGTTTAATAGCATAATCTTTTATTATGCCATAAGATCCTCACAAACAAGAACTATGTCATTTGTCATGTTTGTGTCACCAGCATCTGATACAGTAACTTGGAAATAAAGATTACTTGAATTCAAATCCTAGTTCTAGTATTAACTACCCATGTGACCTCAGGCAAGTCACTTAATCTTACAAGGACTAATTTTCTTCGTATGTAAAGTGAAGGGTGTTGGACTAGTTTATGTCTAAGATTCCTTCCAACTCTAAATCTAGCGTAATGTTCATAAGAAAACAAATGCCTGTTCAATTTAACTGAATTTTTACTTCATTTCATAGAAACTAGATGAAAATTCTAATGAATATTATGAAGAATGTCCATGTACAGAAATAGTTGGTAAAGTTATTACAATGCCTCCAAATAAATCTGTGTTAACAAAATAAGGCATACTTTTTAATATCGTTAGTAGCAGCAAATCATCCTTTGAGAAGCCATTGGAACCCAATCAGATGTGTTAAGGTAATAATTGTCTAAAATGAAGCAAAGTGAAGAAAGAGACATTCTTTCATGGTGCATAACCAAGACGAGTATGCATTTCCCAAAAGCAGTATTCACATCATCACGGGATATGGGTTTCCGTGGCTTCATCTAAATCTGTGAGCCTTTATTTGGGGAAGAAATTTGTCACTTTACCCTACATTTACCTGGTACTCAGTCAGAAACTTCTGGGAAGAGAAATATATCATTCTCTATTTCAACCCTTGTCTTTTCCCATTTTTTCCCCAAATATAAATGGGAGTCCACCTTATAACCACCACATGTAGAACAATCACTGTGACCATCTCTAAGCCATACTTGGCTATAACCACCAAATGAAGGAGGATGCTTTATGCAAGAAGACCGCACTGGGACTCAGGACACTCAGGATTTTCTCCCCACTCAGCTACTATTCAGCTGTGTGGTCTCATAGAATTTAGATAATCCAGATAATCTCTTTCAGTTATAACAGCACATGAGTATGGTTGCCTCAAATCCAAAAGAAAGGATACAGGAATTTTAACAAAGCATAATAAATGAGGGAGAGAGAAAGGGAGGGAGGGAGGGGGAAAGAGAGAGAGAGACAGACAGACAGAGAGACAGAGACAAAGACAGAGAGAGACAGAGACAGAGAGACAGAGAGAGAGAGACAGAGACAGAGAGACAGAGACAGAGAGAGACAGAGACAAAGACAGAGAGAGACAGAGAGACAGAGACAGAGAGACAGAGAGAGAGAGAGACAGAGAGACAGAGACAGAGAGAGACAGAGACAGAGAGAGAACCAAATGGAACAACTCAATTCAAAAAACTTCACCCTTTTGAATATGGCATTTGTATCTACTCAAGGGACTTCATAGACTTTCCATTTATTATGTATATTATTTTTACATAGTTAAATGACCATGATAAAAATGGCACACCTGCTTCATCAGGACTCACTCTCTGGGGTCTCAATTTCTATTTTTCTTGATCTACAAGGAAAATGGTCAGCATCCTGTAACAGATTCACAACCAACATGATGATGAATAAAATAGATGACCAATATTCTGAACTCAGAAATATCATTCTAGAAATATTCTCAAGAGATCATCTGATCCACCCCCTGTCTTCTACCGTATGTAAACCATGCAGAACTCATGATGTTTTCCTCAGGCTACAAGGACTGACAATTCATTACCACACTTGATATGTAAAACCTGTGCTTGTTCACTCCAACAGTCTAAAAGTTTCCCTTATGTTCAAATTAAATCTATTCTGCTTTAATTTAAGCCCATTTCCTATTACTGTGATCATGAAGAACAAGTGAGCAGCATTCCTTTCAATATAATCATTCATATGCTTAAAGTCATAAATAAGCCATCATGCCATAATCTTCCCTTCTCAATATTCTGCAACTCCATTTCCTCTAAGACCTCCCTCAGAGAATTTACTTTCCTCTCTTTCAATCAAGTTTGTCAGTCTACTTTTGAACCCTCTCCACAAAGAAATTTTAGGAAGAGGAAATAAACAAGCTGTATAGCATTGGTACTAACATGTTAAATTTAATATGTGTTTTCTTAAAAAAACAAGTTATACATAACAGATTCACAAATTTATATGCTATCATCTTTTTTTCTGTTCTTTGTATTTGGAAATATTCATGCCTATTGACATTTATCAAATTTACCTTTCTAGATAGTGATGATACAAATTGCAAATAACATTCAAATAAGGGTCTGCAAAATATGCTAGTAGAAATATTTATTCCCTTTTATAAATATATACCAATACTATGACTTTTTTGTTTGCATTTGTTCATGTTTTTGCTGTCAAAACTATATTGTTGGGGCAGCTAGGTGGTGCAGTGAGTAGAGCACTGGCCCTGGAGTCAAGAGGACCTGAGTTCAAATTTGACCTCAGACACTTTAGCACAAAAACTAGCTGTGCTGACTTTGCGCAAGTCGCTTAACTTCAATTGCCCTCCAAAAAGCAAAAAACGAAAAACCTATATTGTTTGCTGTCAGTATGAGAGACGCATGAGTATTTTTACTTTAGAATTTTTCTCAGACAATCCTTCTCCATCCTATGTTGTTATTAGGTTTTCTAAGTATAATAATACTTTGTCCTACTCCCCTTCACTTTACGGAAGCCAAATAACTGTTTACATCTGATTTTTAAATAATTTTAGAAGTAAAGCATGCAACAAAATACCTTGCCTTCTCACTATCTGTTATAATAAGAAAATGACAATAATAATAAAGAAATTAAGCTTAAAATGGATTAAACAATGACACTTCCAAAAGACTGATATACCTTTCCCACTTCTCATCAAAGAGGTGATGGACTATGGAGTAGAAATGAGGAATATATTTTCAGAATTGGCAATAGGTATGAATTCCCTCGGCTTTATTAAACTTATTTGCTTCAAGAGAGGACTTTTATTTAGAGGGAGGAATAAAAGGGAGGATGGTGAATATGGCACCCAAAAAAAAGAAAAGAAAGCCTATAAAGCATTTTAAAAGTTCTGAAGGGGACACAGACAATGATGTCATTCTTGATACTACCATGTCAAATGTAATATATTCTTAAGTCATATATAATAGAAAATCACAGTTTCATGTATTATTTTTTCCTTTTTTGTATGTGGAATTGTTCATGTTTATTGATGTTTGTCAAATTCATAATAAAAAATTTTAATGTATCTTTGGTATAGGCAACAAGTAAATAACTAAATTCTTGAATTTATATCCCATTCATGTGCTTGACCTAATTCATACTGATAACTCCAGACTTACTCCTATATAGTGTGTGTGTGTCTTGGGTCCCTGACCCTGGATAAAAACCAAGGATCATTTCACAGAATATTTACCCTTCTCTGCACTCTAGAATACTTCATATTTATTCTTCTATGGTGCTCAAATCCTTCTTACATGTCATTTTACCACATAAAAACCAGTATCCCACTCATTTATGCAAATGTTAATTCTAGCACAGTCTCCCACTGAAATCTGAAGAAATGATTCTTTCTGTGGTCAGTTTTATATCCATTTTTCCAACCTACCTATGCTGAGGCAGCAGCATATTCAAGGAGTCCAACAATCTCTAACAGCTCATCCTGCACAGAAAACCATATAAAATGCTCCCATAGGAGTCAAAGGAGCTAATTAGTCCAACTGGAAAGTGCAGAGGCAGGGATGGCTAACTTGGGCTTCCTTGACCAAGGGAATTGTCTCCTTGACATGTTGTTTTGACCAAAACAGCCAAGGGAAGAAGCAGGTAATGGGCCACCTGAGGAAAAGAGGGTGTGAGTTTAAACTGCCTAAAGAAATACTCTTTTGCAATTTTATGTGCCAATTTTTAAATCTTTCCTGGTGGCTATGACTGAGGAAGAATCCCTGAAGGTTGTATTAAAAAAAAAAAGTCTACTTTCTAAAGAGAAGAATGAAAATTGTCTTATGTCCAGAAATTTTAATCTGCTTTCCCAAAAGTTGTAGATGAACAGCTAGAAAAAGAAACAGCATGATGATTCTTAAATGAACAACCTACAATGTGAAGAGTAGAACATGACCAAGAAATCTATTTGGGGGAAAATACACATAACGTCTAAATGAAAATAAATGACTGGCTGCCAAGTAGTTTGTGGATTCCTGGATTTGGAGTCAAGAAGCCATGAGTAAAAGTCCCATCTCTGATACTTACTATTTGTATAATCGTGGGCATTTAATTTCTCTGAGTCCCAATTTCTTCGTCTGTAAAATCGGAAGAATATTTATCTCAGCAGATTGTTGTGAGGCTCAAATAAAATGATGCATGTAAAATGCACTGCAACCTTTAAAGCACTATATAAAAGGCAATTATTACTAGTACTACTTTATTTTTTCTTTATTTTTATTTATTGAATAAAACAAGCACTTTCAAAACATAGCATAACAAAAAAGATGATTGCACATGAAACTGCACACTATAATGTACAACTTGTTATTCCTTTTAAATAGATAATAAAGTTATCATGTAAATTTCTTTTTTTTCTTTGTTTTCCTTCTCTCACCCCAGGGATGGCTACCATTAGACACAAGTAGGTATATGTGTATATATGTGTGTGTATACATACATGTGTGTATACATACATTTGTATGTATGCAAAATTCTATTTCTCAGTTCTTTCTCTGGATGTAAATACTTTAGTCACTTAATGTATACATAATGAGAGGTGACCAAAACCCTTAATAAGTCCCAATACATTGTGGGGAAGTCAGGGAAGAGCTCTGCAGAAATATGTCCATTGCTTTTTTTAAAAAAATAATAATAAGCCAATTTTGTTTATGTTTAGATTACTGTGGTCACTGCATGTGAATTTTTCCCTTGGTTCTACTCTCTTCTCTCTGCAGCAATTAATACATGTCTTTTGTCATTTCTATAAATTCCTCAGCTCCATAGGGCACAATAGTATCACATTTCATTCATATACTAGGAAAAGACACTGGTTTTTTTAAGTATAAATAAAAGTTATTAACTGGTTGAAAAAAAGAAACCAATGTCATATAATCTTTGAAGCTCACTTCCATTTCTATCACATACCACTTGATTGAACTGAGAGAACATAAAGGAGTCTTTGATAAAGTATATATGAGTGATCCTACAATCTCTTAGAACACTTTTGTACATAGTAGAAACTAAATCATTACCAAGGGGGAACCCTGATAAAAATCATTGTACTTCACTATTTTTTTGCCAAGTGAAACCATATTAAGAGAATCAGCCCACTTATGAGGGGACAGATGGGTCAGAAATGTGTTTTGACTGATGATCATTGCCACATTTACAGGATGAAAAGAGGGCACAAAATAATCCTTTAAAAGAAATTGGAAAGATCCAAGAAGAATGAAATTAAGACAAGTTAAAGTTGTAAGGACAAGTATCATATCAACGTTATCAAAAATTAAATGAGTCAGATACATCATTATCATTTAGCTGTAGTGTCTATAGTGTCTTTAGTCCTTTTTTATTAAATTTGAATTAACATAAAATCTATTTCTCTCTATCAGTCATCCCCCCACCATTGAAAAACAAAATAAAGCAAACCCCTTTCAACAAATATTCATAGTCAAGTGAAACAAATTCCTTCATTGACCATGAGGGAAAAAATATATGTCTCATTCTTCACATAAGTGCATCAGCTCTCTGTCAGCAAATGAATGCGTGCTTCCCCATCAGTCCTCTGGACTCATGGATGATCATTGCTCTGTCCAGGGTTTATATAGCTTTCAAAATTATTTTTACAGTGTTATTGATTTGACTTCAGTTATTTTCCTGGTTCTGCATTTTTCATTCTTCATTAGCTTATACAAGTCTTAAAAATTATTTGTTTTTATAATATTGATGTTACAGTACAAATTATTCTTCTGATTCTGCTCACTTCACTATGCATCAGTTCATACAAGTCTGTGTCACATTGAAATTATCTTTTTTTCCTCATTTCACATAGCAAAATATTTTTCAATTACATTCATATACCACAATTTGTTTAGCCATTTCATAATAGATGGACAGTACCTTAGTTTCCAGTTCTTTGCCACCACAGGAAGAGTTACTATAAACATTTTTATACAAATATAGATGTATAGATATATATGTGTATGCATGTACATATATAACTTTTTCTCTTTCTTTGATCTAGTAAAAGCCTACCAGAAGTATTAGAAGGAAAAATGACATTCACTGATTAGCAACTTTTCCAACTCTCCTACTCAAAGAACCCCTTTTACCTCCAGGAGTAAATATAAAATCATCTCTTTGTCTTTTTAAAGCACTTCAGAACCTGACCCCTTCCTACCTTTCCAATCTCCTTACCCTTTACTTCCCTCCCATTTCCTCTATGATCCAATGATGCTGACCACCTTGCTGTTTCTAACATGCAGTACTCTAGGTCTTGACTCTAGACATTTTCACTGACTGTGCCCTATGCCTGCATTTCTCTCCTTCCTCATCTCCATGACCTAATTTCCCTGGTTTCCTTCCCGTCACAGATAAAAGTCCCCCATTCTACAAGAAGCCTTTCCTCGTCCTCTTTACCTTAATGCTTTTCTTCTGAGATTAGCTCCAATTTGTCTTGTATATGTCTTGCTTATGTATAGTTGTTTGCATATTGTCTCCCTCATTAGAATGGAAGCTCCTTAGAAGCAGGGATTGTTTTTTGTTTTTTTTTTACCTTTCTGTATATCCCCAGCACTCATCACAGTACTTGGCATGTGGTAAGTTCTTAATAAATGCTTATCGATTTGATGAGGTATTTGTTTCTGACAATAACAATAATAATGGGCATGGTTTAGTGTGGATTGCTATGAAGACTTATCTAAGCTAAGAAAAGATAAAATTGGCTATGTAGGATCATAAATTAATAGATTTAGAGCTGTAAAGGATCAGAAAGGTTACGTGACTGACCCTGGTTGATACAGGTGGTAAGTGGCAGAGCCAGGAGAAAAATCTACTCTGATTATTTTGAATTTTTTTATGGTATGGGGGAAAAAATTGTTCAAAATAGCCAGAAGATCTGGCATCATATTTTAACAGAACATTGAGTCCATAGATTCCATTTTGAAAAAATGGCTTGTGAGTCCACAAAGAGTCAAATGAGTTTGTGGTATTTAAAAAAAAACTCAGTCTAAACTTAGAATCAAAATGACCCAACAGGAAAAATTAGAGTGATGGTCACTTATATCCATTGTGATGAGAAGGTTCTGGATTTGTCATTAAACTATGTAGTGTTCAGGGCCCCCACACATGGACTCTGAGAATATTTCTCCATATTTGAGGTGTTTTGTGGGTCAGTGCCTGCTCAAAACCATAGCTCATGAACCCTCTACAAGATAGTACTTTTATTGAGTCAAGGATACATTAGCTGAAAGCAAAGACATAACCAAACAATATAACAAGTTAAGAGGCAAGAAAAAGTCTTTCACATTTTTCCCCAGTACACACTCTCCTACAGGCTACCATGCCACTTGTAAGGAAGGGCACATATACAGACACATGAGGACACATGTAACTAAGGGTCACACCTTGAAGAAATACACATAGACAATGCATGTGGACAAGGAACATATAGGGAAAGACATATGGCAGCAACACTTGACCAGTGCATATGTCTCTGACCAAGGTACACATATGGCAACTCAGACCTTCAGTGCTGCAGAACCAACAATGACCTCTGATGATATAATCTTGCTGCTCTCTGCTAGGTGACCTGTCTCCCCACTAGCACAGTGTCACCTCCATTAGAATCTTCTCATGGTCAGAGTTGCTTTCCAATGGTCTTTAAATATTCAGTCTCTTCAGAGTCATCTGGTGTTCTCTACTACCATCTGCTATAATGGAGAAAATAGTTGTCCTCTCCCTATAAAGGAAGCACTGAGTTTCTTGTAGTGTGTAGCCTAGAACAATGATACACTATACCTAACCTGACAGCCTGAGAAAGCTAAAAATTTCACACTAAGATTGTATATAATGTTGATTGCCTTTTCCTGAGGTCAACTAGGCAACTTGGAGTTAGCATATTCTATTTAATGTTTGTCAAATTCCTAATCTTAACATATTATGAGTCTCCTTGTTGGAGAAGAGCGGGGGGGGGGGCGGGAGTGAGTTAAGAAATAGCATGTTATTGAATTCTCTGTATGTTTGGACTGTGAAGATACTGTCTGTGGTAAAAAAAAAATGCTTATTTCCATCTCTTAAGATGCTCGGCTTCCTTCAAGATGCAACTCAGATGCCACCTCCCACACAAAATCTCTCCCTATTCCTTTGGTTGTTAGTGTTCTCTCTCTCCTCCAACTGTGATATTTGTTTGCCTGAGTATATGCTGCATCCCGCAGTAAAATAAAAACATCTTGAGACCAAAAGCTATTTTTTCATTTTCTCTTCATACTCCAACATCTAACAAAGTGCTTCATACATACAAGATGATTAATAAATGTTTGTGGAATTTGCAAAACCTGCCTGTTCTCTGCTTGCATTTTCATCAGAGATATTCTCAATTTTTGAATCAGGATTATCATCTATAATTTTTTCCATTATTTTATATGTTTCCTCAGTGCTTTCAAGTTGTGTCATTTCTAGTATGCATTTCTTCAATGCATATGGTTAGCTGGTCTTAATGCAATTGTACTTCACAACTTGGTTTTCTCAAGTGTCATTTCCATTTCTCCTTATGGCCTTTTGGGGGACTGATATTCTAAGGTTTAAATGTGGTGATACCATTAATGCTGACAATAAGATCATATCATTATGTCCTTGACACATCTGTTCTATTTTTATTCTATTTGACAAATCTAATTATTTCTTGTCCTTCTGACAATTTCATCTATGAATGCTCCTGGAATGACGTTCCTTAGTTGGGTCTCACACAAAACTTTCTGAAGACCTATTTTCACCTCCACTGTTTTAAACTATTTTATAAGGTGCAGCTGCTCGTGATTTTTTATCATCCTTCTTTATGATGGTTTACAATGAGTTTATATACTAAATTATTGTTGCCCCTGGCTTCAACCTACATCTGCCTGTCACAGAGACCAAAAGTCTTCTAAGGCAATTTCTGGGCCCTTTTGGCTTCTTCCTTGTGGTAACTGTCAGGAGTTATATAAATGTAAAAAAGACATTTGTTGGTCACAGTTTGGGAGTTACAGATATCATAAGTTGTTTCGAATGAGATGTAACCAACAAGTGTCACTATAGAGTACAAAATTTGTCTGAGAAGGGCTTTCCCACATCCCAATTGGAAAGGGGAGAAGTAAATCTCTCTTAATCAATTACTTTCTCCTCCCACTGGGTCGATTCAAGGGTATTACCTCCACTTAATCCCCACCTATACTCACCAAACCCTTCTTTTGACTTGTAGGCTGAAGTTGTGCCAGAGATTCCAAAGTTCAACGTGACCTGGTCTAGTCAAAATAAAGAGACTTTGCTTAACTTGAGGGGAAAAGAAATGCTCCAGATTCCATTTAAATTTTGCATTTAAATTACACTCAAAGAAGGTCATGGATAAAAAGAGAGTCCCCATATGCATTAAAACATTTATATATATATGGGGGGGGAAGAATTGGAAACAAAGTAAATGTTTATTATTTGGGAAATGGCAAAACAAATTGTTGTATATGAATGTAAAAGAAAATTACTATACTGTAAGAATGACAAATATAATGAATACAGAAAGATTTACATGTTCTACTACTGAATGAAGTAAGCAGAGCCAAGAAAACATTATACATGATGACTATAACAATGTAAATGGGAAAGAAAAATCACAAAATAATCAAAAATAAATGTTGCAAAATTACAAAGAACAAGCATGGCCCCAAAGAAAAGATATAGAAAGATAACTTCACCACCATTCTTTTGCAGATCTGGAAGACCCATAATTGTAGTACATTAAATTTTCTGTCAAAGGGCTTTTTTGATGTATTGATCAGTTTTGCTCATTTTTTTCTGCCTTCTCTTTTTTTTCTTTAAAGCATATTATTTGCTATAAGGGATGGTTCTCTGGGAGGGAAGAAGAGAGTCATGCTATGAGAAATTTTGAATGTAAGAAAACAAAAGATAACAATAAAAATTTTATTTAAAAATAAAGTCCACCTTTCTGGAAATTTAATAAAAATTATTCATCAAAAAAATCATCACCATAAGATTCTCTCATATACATATAATTTGTCAGGCCTCTGGGCAGGAAAATTTTTGACATTTGGACATATATTCAGATCTCTGATCTGTTTAGATCCTGAGTGTTTCTAGCTCACCACTAGCATCACTAGGAATCTAACGCTATTAAGGCTGACATTATCTTTAAGTCACAAAATTTGACTTTAAAGTACAATTGGCAAATAAGCAACTATAAAAAAACAAAAAGTTCTGTATTTTTTGTCCTTTCAGATGAAAAAGGAGGGAGGAAAGAGTAAAGGAGAAAGAATCACTTCAATAGCCACCTGAATCCTTGACCAGGGGAAAATTCACTAACAATTGAGTGTGTCTCACACACTGACCATAGATGTCCCATCTGCTCCTAAGGGATGAAGAAGACTTAACACTTGTACTATTTTTTTGTTTATTTAAAAATATGGTGACAAAAAGCCACTATGAGCAATTATTCCATTGTGCTATATAATTTCAGGTGAAATACTTTGTTTTTATTTCTTTTTCTTTGCTATGTTAAAATAAAATTGATCAATAAAAGAGTTAAGTATTCAACAACACTTTTAAATGAATTTTTATTCATCATTACAGTATTTACATTCATTTGAAAATATGAATATATATATATGCAAGTAATCATTCAGTCTACAGAAAATATAGTTCGCAATATATCATATTATCAAACTACATAATATTGGAGTTACATAAAAATTAAAATGACAATGTTCAGCATATAAATTTTCAGACCCCTTTGCAATAATTACCAGGAACCACAATGACCACTGGCCCACAGATCGGAAACTACCGGTTTAAATAAAGAATGAACCAAGGAAAAGCACTAAATAAACACAAAAAAGAATGCATATTTATAATGGGGTGTAATATTTGTTCAGAAAATCTGTGTAAAATTATATAGAAAATTACTTAAGTGAAAAATTCAGGTACAGTATCTAAAATATTGCACATGTGTCCCTGAGAGTAGCTTCCAAATAACAGTTTTACAGGAAAAGGGAAAGGAAATGGCAATATGGTATAGTGAGAAAGAGTCAGCCTTAAAGACAAAAAGTTCTAGCTTCAAGTTCCATCACTAACACTTACTGGTTATGTGACCCAGGACATTCTAATCTCTTTAATAAAGTCATTTTAATCTCTTTATGCTCTAGGCAGTTCTCTAAGAGCTAGAGAAGGTGCCAAATTGCTTTACTAGAGAAGTTCCCTGATGTTTATTCCAATGAATTCAGATTCAGTTTCTATTCCTATTCTATTCCAACTTTTTAAAAAGGGATTAAAAGGTAGCAAGTTACAATGGAAGGAGCACTGGGTCTGGAGCCAAAGGAGCTATGTTCATATCCCACTTGGTATCTATGTAAATGGGCAAATCACTTAATTTCTCTAGGCCTCAGTTTCCTCACCTGTAAAAATGAGGAGGCATGGCTAGAGGACTCTAAGGTCCACTCTGGCTCATTGGTCTTAATAATCTGATGAACCTCAGGGGCCTACCATGTGTGATAACAGCCATCAGGACAGTCTTGAATAATAACCAGGAAGGATATTGTAGTTTCATTCTGAATCTAATGTCTAACTATCTAAATAGCTGAAAAGGAGCTTAGAGCCCATCAAGTCCATCTCCATTTTGGAGATGAGAAAACTAAAGGTGAGGCTTTTTCCCCTGGAGCTAGAAGCCACTGAGAGAGGTTAGAGACCTGAGCTTGGTCACTCAGCTATTAAGGGTCTAAGGTAAGATTAAATTCTTGGCCAGGGGAAAGTTCATTAATAATTGGGCATGTCTCCCACTCAGATCACAGATATCCCCTCTGCTCCTGTCCCATCTACTCCCAATAGATGAAGAAAACTTGATAGAATTTGTACCATTCCACCTTCCCCAATCAATGTAAAAAGGGGACTCTGAACAAACTTTGGAGCTGCAGAACCCACAAAATGACATAGAGAAGCTAACCTCCCACTGAGGACAGCCTGGCAGTCTGGCAGGAATCGGCCAGCACAGCACTCTGGGAACCAAGCCCAGGCCCACCAGGAGCCAGAGGTTTTAGCCCCAGGGCGGGTCTGACCAGCCACCCACAGGAGGGACTCCAGATCAGCAGCAGCTGTGGCCATTTCCAGAATTATCAACACACAGATGCGAAGGACAAAGTGAGAGGTCAGTGCAGTGTGGACTTTGGGACCCAGTAAGAGGGAGTACATTGGCTTTTGCCCCTGGAGCTAGAAGCCAGCACCACGTGGCAGCTTCAGCTCGTGGCCTGCAGAGTGTAAGGGGACCAAGCAACAAGTCTGAGGGGTAATCACTCTTGCTTTAACCTGCTTGGATCTGTATTACAGTCTAGGGTGGAGGCCCTGAGGTGTGTGTCCAGCTTACCAGAGTGTGTGGAGGCCTCAGAGAGTGCACCCATCTAATATCTCTGGCAGCTGAGAAAACACCAACGTTTGGGACGAAAGCTCCCCTGTCTGGTGGCAGAGTCCTACTGTAGCAAAAAGCCCAGAGGTCAAGTGACTGAGGGGAGACATGACCAGGCAAAGGAAACAAAGTAGACAGAAGATTCCAACATTAGACTCCTATTTTGGGGACAAAAAGGAGCAAAGCATGGAACAGGAGGAAGACAGTGAAGTCAGAACTCCTGCACCAAAAGCTTCAAAGGAAAATACGAGCTGGTTACAGGCCATAGAGGACCTTAAGAAGCAGATAAGAGAAGTGGAGGAAAAATTGGGAAGAGAAATGAGAACAAGAAAATTACAAAATGAGAGTCAACAGCCTGACTGAGGAAAATAACACCTTAAAAAACAGACTAACTCAAATGGCAAAAGAGGTTCAAAAAGACAATGAGGAGAAGAATGCCTTAAAAAGCCAAATTTGCCAGATGGAAAAAGAATCTCAAAAGCTCAATGAGGAGAATCATTGCATCAGAATTACATTGGAGCAAATGAAAGCTAATGACTTTATGAGAAATCAAGATGCTGTTAAACAGATCCAAACAAATGAAAAAATAGAAGGCAATGTGGAATATCTTATGGGAAAAACCACTGACCTGTAAAATAGATCCAGTAAAGATAATTTAAAAATTATTGGACTACCTGAAAGCCATGATCAAAGCAAGAACCTAGAAATCATTCTCCAGAAAGTTTTCAAAGAAAATTGCCCTAATGTTTTAGAAAAAGATGGCAAAATAGAGGTTGAAAGAATCCACCAATCACCTCCTGAAAAAGATGCCAAAAAGAAAACTCCTAAGAATATTATAGCCAGGTTCCAGAATTCCCAGATTAAGGAGAGAATATTACAAGCAGCCAGGAAGAAACAATTTGAATATTATGAAAACACAATCAGGATAACTCAGGATCTGGCAGCTTCTACACTGAGGGATCGAAGGGCTTGGAATATGATATTCCAGAGGTCAAAGGAGCTGGGATTAAAACCAAAAATCACCTACCCAGCAAAACTGAGTATCATGTTTCAGGGGAAAATATGGTCATTCAGTGGAATAGAGGACTTTCAAGCATTCTTGATGAAAAAACCAGAGTTGAATAGAAAAATTGACATTCGGATACAAGAAGCAAGAGAAGCATGAGAAGGTAAACAGGGAAAATAAATCATAAGGAACTTATCAAAATTGAACTATTAACATTGCTACATGGAAAAACAATAATTGTAACTGATGAAACATTTTTCAGTATGAAAATAGTTGAAGGGAGTAGAAATATATATGTCTATATATGAGGGTATATGGGCATATGAATACATATGTGAATGAGTGTGTATATGTTTTCAGGCATACATAGATAGAGGGCACAGGACCAATTTAACAGGAAGGGATGATACTTAAAAGGTGAAAGTAAGAGGTGAGAGAGGAATATAATGAGAGGAGATAGGGAAAGACAGAATGGGGTAAACTATCTCATATAGAAGAAGCAAGGGAAAATGGTTACATTGAAGGGGAAGAATAGGAAGGCAAAAAAGGAATAGGTCACCCTTATTCCCATTAAATTTGGCTGGGGAAGGGAATGAAATACACACTAAATAGGGAATCTCACCCTCCAGGAGAGTAGGGGTGACGGGGATGAGAGGAAAGGCAGGCTGGAGGGGAGGGAAGTTGGAAGCACCCACTTCTGAAAAGGGATGGGATCAAAGTAGAGAATAGAACAAGTGGGAGGTGGGATAGGAGGGAGGGAAATATAGTCAGTCCTTTACAATATATCTACTGTGTTATTGTTTTGTATTAGCCACACATGTACAACCTATACTGAACTGCTTATCTTCCCAGTAAGGGTGGATGACAAGGGAGTAAGGGAATGAATCTGGAATTCAGTTTTAAAATCAAATGCTTATATATATATATATATATATATACTATTATTAATACTATTTTACATGTAATTGGGAAATAAGATATACAGGCACTGGGGCATAGAGAGCCACCATGCCCTACTGGAAAAGTTGAAAGGGGTATGGGAGAAAATATGGGAGAAAGCAGATTGGAGGAGGGATTATCCTGTGGGACTGCTATTTTGGGGTGGTGGGCAGGGGAAAAACGGGGAGAAAATTTGTAACTCAAAATCTAGTGGAAATGAATGCTGTAAATCAAAAGTTAATAAAGCATTTGAAAAATGAAAAAAATAAAAGTGATAATTTTTTTTAAAAATTGTACCATTTTTGATTTATTAAAATTTGATTGATTAAAAATGATTAAATCATTAAAAAATGATTAAAACTTGATCAATTTTTAAATGACCAAAAGACCAGTGTGAGCAATAATTACATAGTTCATCAATTGCACAATTTTTAGGTAATATACCTTGTTTTTTGTTTGTTCTATGGTCTTAATGATCTAGTGAGCCAAAGTGGCTCACCATGTGTGATACTAGCCATCAAGACAGTCTTGAATAATAACCAGGAAGGACATTACAATCTCAGACTCAGGTCTTGCTGACTCCAAGCCAAGTTCTCTATCCATTGTACAACCTTACTTTCTCAATTGTCTTTGGGGTATTGATTCCTAGGAAGGACTTAGCTAATTGTGAACAAGGAGAGACCTTATACCACCACAGTGTTTAAACAATAACTAAAATGACTTCTAACATCTCAGCAGCTTCTTGTGTGTCTCCAATCCATTTGACAGCCTCCAAGCATGTATTTAAGACAACTTCCTAGAACTCATGATGTTACTGAACAGCTTCCTCATTGCTACTTTCATCTCTTTATTCCTGAATGTATAAATGACAGGATTCATAAAAGGAGTGATAAGTGCATCAAAGATGGCAAGAAATTTATCTATTGGCAATGTGGGGAATGGCCATACATAGACAATGATGCATGGACCAAAGAAAAATATCACTACTGTGATGTGAGCTGATAGGGTGGAGAGGGCTTTGGATGAACCACCTGAAGAGTGTTTACGAACAGTTACCAAGATGAAGATGTAAGAAACAATCAAAATGAAGAAAGTACCCATGGAGATAAAGCCACTGTTAGCAGTGACCAAGAACTCCAGTCTATAGGTATCCATGCAGGCAAGTTTGATGAATCTAGGGAAATCACAATAAAAACTATCCACTTTATTAGGGCCACAGAAAGGTAAATTTATAACAAAAGCCAACTGCATCATAGAATGTATAAAGCCAATAATCCAAGACACCATCAAAAGCAAGATACACCTTCTCAGACTCATAATGGTTAGGTAGTGTAGAGGTTTACATATTGCAATGTATCGATCAATGGCCATAACTATAAGGAGCACCATCTCAGTACCCCCAACAGTGTGAATAAAGAACATCTGGGTAATGCAGCCATTCCAAGAGATGACTTTGTGCTTTCTGAAGAGATCAGAAATCATCTTAGGGGTCGCAATACTGCAAACACACGTGTCAATGAAAGAGAGGTTAGCCAACAGAAAATACATAGGTGAGTGTAATCGAGCATCAGCAATAACTGTCAGTACAATGAGGAGGTTTCCTAACATACTTGCCACATAAAACACTGAGAAGCACAGAAACAGAAAAACTCTCATCTCCTGAGAACTCGCAAGTCCCAACAGAACAAACTCATATACCACAGACTCATTTGATCCATCCATTAACTCAGTTTGCAAAAGAGATTCTGGAATTTACCTGAAGAAAATAGTAAAAATATGTATATAAAATTATTGGCATCAAAAGCAGACAGTTTGAATGGATAGGGACTCACATTGTAAAAATACTATATTGCTTTATCATTTTGTATGGCTGGATAACAATCCAAAATCATAGAATCATAGATTTAGAACTGGAAGAGACTGTAGAGGCCATTGAGACTATTTTCCTCATTTTTCAAATGATTCAAACTTAGGTCTTTCTGACTCCAAGTCCAAAACTTTATCCACTGCATTGCCTAACTTTCTTATTGACACTAAACAATATAACATTCTGGTACAAGCCATTCCTTTGACTGGAATTCACTGCCTCTTCATCTCCACCTCTCAAAAGCCTTTTCTTCCTTCAAGGCATGCTCTCCTCTGCCTTTAGCTTCTTCTCTGAAATTTTTCCTGATCCACTCTTCCCTCCCCCACTCTTAGAGTATTTCTTTAGTACTCCCTCTCCCTCCTCTATTTTCTTGGATAAACTGAGATAATATTTATAAAGCACTTTGCAAACCTTAAAGTATTGTGTATATAATGCTATCTTTTATCATTATTACCATGCTTATTTGCATAGCTCTCTGAATCTATGAAAATTAAATGCTAGCTATTCACACATTTGCCCTCTAGGGGCAGTAATCTTTCCACTGTATTATCCTGGCTCTGTCTTTGTGGACAGTATTTGCTTAAACCTCCTAGGAAGACTTTTAGAATAGGGAGAACTTCTTGGGGCTCTTGTCTACTCTAGACCAATGCCACTATCTTTTACCATTGAGCCCTCCCTGCATACCAAAAGAATAAGGGTCAGGTCTTGGTATCCCATTTCTGAGTGGTTACTAATTCCAACCATAAGATTTAGAGTTTGAGGGAAATTTACAAATCGTCTAGTCAGTTTACGCCTCATTTCAGATGATGAAACCAAGAAGGTTTTTCCCTACAAGAAGCAGAAAAGCAAAATGACCTGCCCAAGGTCATACAACTACTAAGTGGTAGAACTAGAATTAGGGCTGCTTTCTACTATACCATGTTGTCTCCAAACCACATGTGGTAAAGTTTTCTTAACAGATTTGATGACCTTATTCTGTCCAAAGTTACCAAGTCACAAATAATAACAATCAGTCTCATCTGAGCTTGGAGATGACCCTACCAAAGTACTGAAAGAGATCCAACAAATACATAGAACAATGGCTTCCAAAGAGAAATTGATGCCATACTCACCTTTGGGGTAGACTGAAGATTTTCTTCCTCTTCACCTGCTATAGCAGTTTCCTCTGTAACCTGTGAGAAGGTGTTTTACCTAACCAAGGATCATGAAAAATGTAGTTCCAAAAAGGGAAAAAAGAGGAAGCTGGGAGGAAAATTGATCATAATTTTAGATTATATCATCATGACAGCTGACATAGTAGTAAAAAATGATTGAGGAGACATGAGAGTTCAAAAAAGATGGAAGATAAACTGTAAATTAAGGATTTATTACATCATTGTTCTTATCAATGTGGAACAGTAGGAAGAATGATTTTGGGAAATCCACTTTTGAAGTGGCTTTGGAATCAAAGGACCCATGTTAAAATCCTGCCTCTGTCACTCACTAACTGTGTGACCTGAAAAAGTGAATTAACCTCTCTGGGCTTCATATTCCTCCTATATAAGATGAGGTATTGCACTAACTAGCTTCTAAAGTCCTTTTCAGCTATAAATTCATATATATATATATATGATTATTATATTTATTATATATTTATATAATTTATTATATATTATATATAATTTGTATAAGTATATATAATTTAATATATTATAATTATAATCCATTACAATCAATAAGGAGATATGAGAAAAAGTAGAAAAGTGCAGAAAAAGAAAACAAGTGAGAGGATAAAACCTGAAATAGCCTCCTCCCATCATTTCCATATACCATATTCCCCACCCACTTTTCTAGGCCCAACTCAAATAGACATCTTCCACAAAACCTTCCCGAATCTCAGCCACCTACGTTTACCTCTTGCCTCTGGAAATGTATTTCAAAAGACAGAAATATGGAATATCCTGGTCCCCAGGTAGGTTGGAATTCAATATAAAAAAATAATAATAACTGAAGCTATCCAAAACTAGACTAAGTGATATGGACCTCATCTATTCCAAATTCCTGTCCTATTGCATCCTCAAACTTTTGTTATCCATTCTCTGCTTGAACACTTCTAGTGTCCAGGAATACAATCCCTTATAATGCTACCCATTCCATTTTTTTATGGTTCCAAATATAATTAAGTTCTTTTTTTCATACTAAGTTCCATTCTATCTGGCATCCAAGACCTTCCACATCTCTGCATTTTGGTGCCATTAATTTCCATTGGTACTTAGATATTACCATCAGCTTACATACTACCTCCTCCTTTAAGCCTTCCCTAACTTGCCCTCTCCACTCACCTCAGATGAGAATGATCTTTCCCTTCTCGAATTTCTTGTATAATTTCATCATAACTTATCCTCTGCAACATTCCTATTCTCCCTGAACCACAGTTATTGAGGTACATGCCTTATTCCTTTAGATTATGAATTCCAAAAGAAAAAGAACAAGCATTTTTCATTTTTTATCCAGTGCCAAATGCATAGAAAATGTTTAATGAATGTTTGCGATATTGAATTGAGTCAAAGTATCTCCCTACAACTTTCATCCATTGGTCTTAGTTTTCCTCTCTCAAATAAATCAATGAAAAATAAAAGTAGATTGAGAAAATAGAAATAGAAATAAAAAGTTGGAGATTGTAAATTTAGATTATGTTCTCCTGATAATTCAAAAACATTGTTTTCAAACATCTACCTTCTTTGTACTCTGGCCTGAAGCAGCAACATCTTCACAAGAGTCAGAGGAACTCTGATTTCTTAACATTATGGACAGCAACACAATCTCCACATCTATCATAAATCACTATATACCATTTTCCTTAGTACAAATGGCACCTGATTAACAGCGTTGAATGTTAGTGACCAAGTAATGCTGCTGCAATTTGGGAATAGCCAGACTTTGATTAGATTGCTCTGGGAATTGTGCCTCACAAATACATTTTTCATCCCACAGGAAATGAAAGGGACAAGAAGATGGAAGGGAAAAAAAATAACTTATATGAGATAGGCTTAATGGTACCTGAGTTGGGAGGAGAGAACTATTTTTATATAAAATGAGCAAAAATAATAAGAGCATTGGTATATCACTCAGATTTACCATTTTTTATGTTAACACTTTGGGAAAATTAATGTAATTATTATCACATGTATTTTACAGATGAGGAAACTGAGGTACAGAGAGATTAAGTGGTTTGCCTAATGTAATATAGTTAGTAAAAAATCAAATTAGGACTCAAAACTCAGATCTTCTAACTATTAGAATAGTGTTATTTTTACTACTCTGGGTTGGAATGACTGAGAAGCAGAGATGGAAAAAAGTGAAAGTGACTGTAGGGTCCTGATTGGGGAAAAGTCACAAAATACAGTAATAAGTGAAAAGCCATAAAAACCTAAACTCTGTGAAAGGTGAAAGCCCAAACATTGTGACCTGTTAGAAGTCATAGATATTGAATCATAATTTAGAGACTGAGTCAAAATTTAAGATACTATAACCTATGAAAGCTATAACAAGAATACCATGACCAGTACATGATCAGTACATAAGCTTATGTTTTGAGCATAACATTGGTTTAATGCCCAAGCTCATTACTAAGCAAAAAACCAAAAATACCCACCCATCAGTAATGATGCACTTTCTAGCTCTTCCTCCTTCTATCTGCTTTCTATAATTGCCATGGGGATTTTTGGGGTCTTTGTAGGGATCCATTAAACTGACCAGCTCCCCAGACTGAAGATTGTCCCTGTTTTGCAAATATTCATAATTATTGGTGGTAAAGGTTTAGGGGTAATTTTGATCTAGAGGAAAGAGGTTGAACTAGGAGATCAGAAATCAAGATCTTGATCTGGATTTCCTAATGACTTACTGTGAGACCACAAGCAAGTCATACAACTTTAATTTTCTCATCCATAAAATGAGTATTATTAATTCATTTAACCTTACCATATTGTTATGAGACTAAAATGAGATAAAGGGTGTAGAGAAGAACTTTCAAAAACTTGAAAACTGCTTTTTAATTGTAAGACCTTGTTTACATTTTGAGGATTCTTATTTCCTGCTCCCTCCTTGTCATCCATGAAGTGGTCAGTGCTCTATGAAATATAGTTAGGATATTGGTTGCTGTAAGGTTCAGAATTCTCCTGACTGGGGAACCATGTGCCTCCCCCATAACTGTAGGGTGTTCTTTTTGATACCAAAGAAAGAGACCAAGTATCTCCAGATTGATTATACATAGTAGTTTAATCAATAATTATGAATATTTACAAAACGGGTAATCTTCAATCTGGGGAGCTGGTGATGATTCCACAATACTCTGCCTTGGTCAGGTCAAATATGAGATATTATTTTAATTTCTGGACACCATATTATAAGGAGGATATTGAGAATGAAGAGTTTGTACAAAAAAAAAGGCAAACAGAATAATAATGGTCAAGATTAGGCTTTGCAAGTGTTATACAAAGAAACTTGAGATATTTACCTTGAAAAATAGAAGACATAAGGAGGACATAATAGTTATCTTCAAATATTTGAAGGGCTGCAATGTGGGAGAAGATATTTGATTTATTATGCATGGCCCCAAAAAAAGCAGAACTAAGAGCAAAGTGATAGAAGGTTCATACAGGCAAATTAAGGCTTAATGTAAGAAAAAAGCTTCCTGAAAATTAGAGCTAACTAAAAGTAGAATTGGTTTTCTCAGGAAGTGGCATGTTTCACTTCTCTTGCAGTCCTCAGGCTAATAATGTTGAAATGACTACTTGTCAGGGCTGTTAGGAAAAAAAGATTTCTGTTCAAATACAGGTTGAACTAGAATATAGCTTCAGAGGCCCCTTCCAGCTCTGAGATTCTGTTACATTAGGGGAAATTTTCTGACTATAGGAATCATGAGTTATAAATATTAAGTTTTATCTAACAATCTACAATGCCCACTTGAAAAATGTAAAAATTCAAACAATCTTCTAGTCCACACATAGGTGATCCACTTGGTTCTTTTCTCTAATGTTAAATAGCACATTACCAAGGACAGATTCCAGGGGAACTTGAATAGAGCACCTTCCAAGCTGACACCAACCTAATAATGACTAATTCTTTGAGTCTGGTAAATTACCAGTTTTCCATTAACTTAAATACTCTGTCATATATCTTTCATAACTCTGTTTTGTCCATAAAAATGGTGTGGGAGATTTTGTTGGAAACTTTTTGAAATCTAGCCATACTACATCTTATGTTTAAAAAAATTCTTGGTGTGGCTAGGTGGTGCAGTGAATAGAGCACCAGCCCTGGCTGGAGTCAAGAGGACCTGAGTTCAAATCCAGCCTCAAACACTTACCACAAAAAACTAGCCATGTGACGTGGGGCAAGTCACTTAACCCCAATTGCCCTACCTTCCCCCCTCCAAAAAGCAAAAAAAAAAAACTTAAACTTTTAAAATTGATATCTTTGGGTTTTGTTTTGTTTTTTGCTTCACTATCACTTACAAATATATCTTTGCCTCCTCCCCTACTCAATGAGCTATCACTTGCAATAAAGAACAAAATATAAAGAGAAAAAAGTAGTTTAGAAAACTCAGCTAACATATCAATTAATTCTGATAAGCACTACACAGCAATATTTCCCCACCATGACTAGGGAGTCTGGATAAATGAGTGAAAATGTGATAGATCCTAGAAAGGATAGTCAGATAAATGGGCATCAGGAGAGAGATGTGTTTCTAGTGGAAGCAAAAAGATGAGGGGATTTATGATGAAATCTAATGTATTCCCTTGAGACCAAGCATTCTATGGGATATATGGAAGAGCTGGACAGCATGAAATTAGGAGTTTAGAGAAGGAGTTCAGTTGAGGAAAAGAGGAATAAAGAAGCAATCAGTGGAAGATGGAAAACTCGACTTAATCAATGGCATTTAGATGTTCAGAATCACTGGGATAGAGTGAATATGATGGGGTAGAAGTTTCTTAATCATTAAAGAATGCATTCTGGTGGGTTATCTCATAGTAAAAACAACTGACCTGAGAAACAGGTCAAGGAGAGAGAATTTGAGATTCACTGGACCGTTGTCCACAGGGGTTCATCCTCTAGTAGAATTATCCCACAACTTCAAAGCTCTGGAGAGTTGCTGTATGGAGAGCACCAGAGGCAAGATAAGCCTGAATAAGATAAAAATGACTGCAGATGATCCTGCCTAGAACTTAATGAAAAGGTAAGCCAGGTCTGTAGATTCTGCTTGCCTGGAGCTCAGCAGAAGTACCATCCATTTAATAATGGTTCAATACCTGATTTGGGTGTTGAACCATTTGACAATGCCAAGGACTTGCGTGGCGAGAACTTTCTTTTCTGGTTCTTTACTAATTATGATTTCTGAGGAGAAAAGGTCTTTAGTACCCACAGAAATAATTGTCAGGTTGCATCTCTACCTATGTTACCACAAAAGTAATCTAACCACTTCCATAATTAGAGGCAACACAGCTGCTGCAATTCAGCAAAGAGCCAGAAGGTGGCAATGCAAAGGAAATGATAGCCTGATAAACGACACCAGCTCAGATGCAAAAACAGTGGTGAGCTGGTAAATGTTTAACAACCAGCTCTCTGGAGAAATGTATTCATGACATACTTTTAAACTTAATCTGCACTTTTAACATTTTCCCCATCCTCTGGTCTAGACCAGAAGTGCCAAACACACCTCTGGGCTGCTTGCAATCCACAATACTGTGCAGTGCAGGACGAATGAGATTAAAATGTAGTTCTTACCTAATTTTAATGTGTTAATGTATTAATAAAAAAAAAAGAAATATAAAATGTATGGTTTTCTAAGTCAATTTGTAGGCTGAAAGGATCCTTATGTATAGTTTAGTGGCCATATTTCTATTTGAGTTTGACACCACTGGCCTAGATAATCTATAAAACAATAAATCAATTCCTGATTTATGCCATTTGATGATTTCCAAAGTATAATGCTTATGGTGAAAATTTAACAATTGGCCTTCCTGAGCCTGTGCAAATTGACTCCAGCATACCACAGGGCTAAAGTAACCCAGCAGATGAGGTCACCAGACAAGTAGATGACATTAGTAGCTATACCATAGATTCAGAGGCAAAGGAATGTTCCAGCTAGGAAACAAACCAATGCATCTTCTCTGAGAGAAGTTATTATTAATAACCAATTGCTAATAACAGAAGGGATCCAGGTTTTTTTCCCCTTCCTATTTCTTCATTTAAAGACTAGGTCAAAGCAGCCTCTGAAGGATAGGGCTGAGATTGAGTTAATATTTTCCTCAGTCTTGGACAAGACCCAACCCAACTAGGAAATGTTAGTTCTGATTAAAGGTAAAGAGAATCTAATCTAAATAAAATCTGGCCCATTGTTCAACTATATAAGTGGTCTGGGGGGAGGATAGATCCTTTTGTGTAGATTGCTGGAGGCAAATGATCTGGGTATGGAGATAAGCCCCTTTTGTCCAAGAGTGACATGATCAGAGTCCCATCTTTCAATACCTCGTTAGAATTAGGCCCACCTCTCATTATAATATTCATTCCCTCATTAATTGTTAACCAGAGTTGGTTTCTTCCTATTAGGAATATCCACTCTTCCAAGGATATTTAAACATTCAGGAGCCTCCAAAGTTTGACTTCTGAAAACTCCATTGATCTATTTTACTGATTACTTTCCAGCCATAATTAATAAATTGATTATTAATTACCCAAGAATTATGCCTCTTGGACTTTTCATTTATCACATCCCTTTCCTGATTGTGGCATAGAAATCTACAGGTGAGTGTTCCTGGCTCTGTGCTAGCTGTGGGGAATACAAATCCCAAAGCTGAATAGTCTTTGTTCACAAGTTAACATTCAATGGAGAAATGTAACTTTTTCAAAGCTAAGAAGATATGTGATATATACAAATAACTACACAGAGATGGGGAAAGTATTAACATGGAAGTGGAGGAGAAGAGGATCAAGAAAATCCTCTTGACTGAGGTCACAGTTGAAGAAAAATAAGGGTTCCAAGAGGTTTAAGTGAGGAGGAAAAGCATTCTAAACACAGAAAGCAGTCTGAAGAAAGGAACAAAGGTGGGAGATGTGATATCATAGAAAACAGCAAGTTTAGAAGAATAATAGAGTAGGTAAAAGGGAGCAATGTGCAATAAGTCTGGAAAGAATGTCTGAATCCAGATAGTGAAGGACATTAAATGTCAAAAAAAAAGGAAGACAAAGAAGAGCTTGCCATTTATCCTAAAGGCAATGAGGAGCCCTGGAAACTCCTTGAGTAGGGGAGTGACATGATCAGACCCATACTTTAGGGAAATCATTTTGGTGGATTATGAAGGGTAAATTGGAGAAGGGAAAAGACTGGATTCAGGAAGCCCAATTAGTAAGTTATTATATAATAGTCAAGAAAAGAGGTGATAGGGACAGCTAGGTGGCACAGTGAATAGAGCACCAGCCCTGGAGTCAGGAGGACCTGAGTTCAAATCTGGCCTCAAGCACTTAACATAAAACTAGCCATGTGACCTTGGGCAAGTCACTTAGCCCAATTGCCCTGCCTTCCCCCCTCCAAAAAAAAAAGCAAAAAAAAAAAAAAAGGAAAGAGGCAATAACCAGCTGGACTAAGGTGGTTGTTAAAGGTATAGAGAAAGGAAAGGATGCAAAAAACATGAAAGAAGTAGAATTGGTAAGACTTGGCAACAAATTGCATATGGAGGATGAGTAAGAAAAGAAGATGCCTTCTAGGCTGCTAACTGGGTGCCTAGAAGACTAGTGGTTCCCTTTGCTTTGAATTGTGTCCTCTGGTTTGGTCTGGCAAAAGGAAACATGGTTTATAACTTGAAAGTTGTAGTTTTGAGTAGATGCTGACCTGAAACCTTCCTAGGAAAAAAAATTTGTTTAATTTTTTTAAAAAACCTTCCTTGTAGTTTTCAAGGTTCCATAGGCCAAGTAAAGTTATTTATTCAAAGTCTTAATCAACAGAGAATAACTCTAACTTAGAAGCCATGAATGATCAGCCTGATTTTTATTTAGATAGCATTTCTACTATTTTGTTTCTATTAGATGCAAAACTGTAATTTCTAAAAAACAGAAATATAAGACTGTGAAAACATGCCTCAAGAACAGAGGGCATAGGCCCTATTTATGACATATTGGTACATTTCCATAATGTCTACATAGATTTATGGAAACTCTTAATTCTCAGTAAGGATTCCCCTGGGACACTCAAGTCTCCTTTCTTTTTTTTATTTTATGATTGTGATGAACTGAAACAAAATGAAGTGAGAAGAACCTATATAAGTTATACATGTGCTGTGGTGCAAAACATATTTCCATATGTCATGTTATTGAAAAAAAAATTTTTTTAAAGTATGCTTTGATCTACATTCAGACTTGATCAGTTCTTTCTCCAGAGGTGGATAGAATTTCTCTTCATAAGTACTTTGAAATTGTCTTGGAATATTGTATTGCTGATAATAGCTAAGTCATTCACAGTTGATCATCTTTATAAATATTGATGTTACTGTGTACACCATTCTCCTCGTTCTTCTCATTTCACTTTATATCAGTTCATATAAGATTCCCCTGGTTTTTCTGAAAACATCCTAGTCATCATTTTTTATAGCACAATAGTATTCCATCACAATCATAAATACTACAACTTGTTCAGCCATTTTCTCAATTGATGGGCACCCCCTCAATTTCCAATTCCTTGCCACCATAAAAATAGCTGCTATAATTTTTTTTTAATGTTGGTCCTTTTTGGGGTGGCCAGGTAGCATGGTGAGTAAGAGCACCGGCTCCAGTGTCAAGGTGACCTGGAAATCGAATCCTGGGCTCAGACACTTAGTACCCACCCAGAAATAACTGGCCGTGTAACCTTGAGCAAGTTACTTAACCCCAAATGCTTAAAAAAGAAAAAAAAATGTTGGTCCTTTTCCTTTTTTTTTCATCACTTTGGGATACAGACCTTGTAGTGGTATTGCTGGGACAAAGGATATGCACAGTTTTATAGCCCTTTGGGGCTAGTTCCAATTTGCTCTTCAGAAAGGTTGGATCACTTTACAACTCCATCAACAATGCATTAGTGTTCCAATTCTCTCACATCCCCACCAACATTTGTCATTTACTTTTCTGTTATATTAGCCAATCTGATAGGTGTGAGGTGGTACCTCAGAGTTTTAATTTGCATCGCTTGTTCTTCAGGAGTAGCTTTCAAGAATTCAGGCTCATTTCCACACCACTGGAGCTGTGGACAGCTCACGAATTATTATAAATGTAAGCTTTTATAAAACATTTAATTATTAATAATAAACTAAGTCTTCAGTGCTCTAGTTGTTTCTGAGCATTATGGCCTCCAGGTTACACTAGTAGAGCAATCAATTAATAAAAATGAAAAGAATTAGCAATAAGTGCATTTTCTTTTGTCCTATGAGGTTTTTTTCCCCTAGAAATATAGATGAATCTGTAAACTTACTGAAATATTGATCCCTTCCTTTGTAAGTAATGATAGGGCTTACAAGCCACATAAACTTACTGATCATGTTTAATTTTCATTCTTTCAACTAACTTTTAAGTCACACTTAGCATGTATGGGGTGTTCGGGAAGGACTAGCATCTATGGTGTAAGGACTTGCCGAACCCTTTTCAAGGCTACTCAGCTGCCTGTCGTGTCCACATGCCACCCAACTCTTCAGCTGTGACTCCAAGAAGCTATACGTACAACAGCCACACACTAGAAAACTGTCTTGACACACAACCCTCAGATTGAGGGTAATCAACAGACCTCAGACTCATAGGTGACGTAGGGAGATGTCTACTCCAAGTATGTGAAAAGTCCCACAGAAGAATGGGTGAATTTGAACAATTTGTTTTAACAGCCACGAAGGCAGCTGAACCAGACACTATGGAGCTCTTGGAATTTGGTCAGATATTGAAGACACCACTGCAACCCTAAACACCAACAGTTGTGTTGACTTTTGTCTTACCACTGGACTTTAAAGACTAGAATAGAGAGTGAGGCTGACAACTTTGTACAATTCTGTCTCACTTAAATCCAATTCACCCTCAAGTCAATACATTACCCATAATGTCATTGGTCCTCTTTGAAACTGAAGGATGAACAAGTCAGACTTGATATAAGGAGCAAAAAATTAATATCAACTTAATTTAACCTGAGCTCTTGTTCTCCTTAATTATCCATTAATTTAGACTGGCTTCATACTGTGTGTTGGTCTTTTTTCACCTGAGTCTTTAAGTGATCAGAAAAACACTTCAACAAAATGGAGACAAATAATGTATTATCTCTTGATCTCTTAATGGAAAATTTCAATGTATTCAATGGAATAGCTACAAGCTATTTTTTAATTTATTTGTTTATTTTGGTCTTTATTAATTTGTTTGTTTACTTTTAGTTTACAAGATTCAATTCCACAATTCCTTGAGTTTCAAATTTTCTCTCCCTCCCTCTCCCTCCCCACCTATGACAGCATATATAGGATCTGCAAATACTTTCACATTAGGCATTAGTCAGGTTATAAAGACAAATTGTATCAGATGGAATGAAAAATGGTAAAGAGGAAACAAAACCAAAAAGAAAAAGTTTGCTTCAATCTTAATTCAAACTCAGTTCTTTCTTTCTCTGGATGTAGACATCTCTCTCCATCATGAGTCTTTTGGGATTGACTTATATCACTGCATTGCTGAGAAGAGTCCAGTCTCTCAAAGTTGGTCATCACATGTATGTTGTGTCTGTAACTGTGTACAAATTTCTCCTGTTTCTACTCTTCTCACTCAGCATCAGTTCGTATAAGCCTCTCCAGGTAAATATGAAGTCCATCTGCTCCTCGTTTCTTATAGCACAATAGTATTCCATTGCATGCATATACCACAACTTGTTCAGCCATTCACCAATTGATGGGCATCCCCTTAATTTCCAATTCTTTGCCACCACAAAAAGAGCTGCTATAAATATTTTTGTACATATGGGTCTTCCTCCCTCTTCTATGATCTCTTTGGAATATAACCATAGAAGTGATATTGCTGGGTCAAAGGGTATGAAATTATTTATAGCCATTTGGATATAATTCCAGATTGCTCTCCAGAAAGGTTGGATCAGTTCACAACTCCACCAGCAATGCATTAGTGTTCCAATTTGCCCACATCCTCTCCAACATTTGTCATTTTCCTGTTTTGTCATCTTAGCCAATCTGACTGGTGAGATGTGGTACCTCATCTCAAAAACCTCAGAGTTGTTTTGATTTGCATTTCTCTAATCAATAGTGATTTAGAGCATTTCTTCATGTGCTTATAGATATCTTTAATTTCTTTCTCTGAAAACTGCCTGTTCATATCCTTTGACCATTTATCAATTGGGGAATGACTTGTATTCTTATAGATTTGACTCAATTCTCTGTATATTTTAGAAATGAGTCCTTTATCAGAGACATAGGTTGTAAAAATTCTTTCCAAATTTCCCACCTCTCTCTTAATCTTGGTTACGTTGGCTTTGTTTGTACAGAAGCTTTTCAATTTAATGTAATCAAAATTATCCATTTTGTATGTTATAATGCTCTCCAATTCTTGTTTGGTCATAAAGTCTTTCCTTCTCCACAAATCTGACAGGTAAACTATTCCTTGCTTTCCAAGATTGCTTACAGATTCAACCTTTATACCTAGATCAAGCACCCATTTAGACTTGATTTTGGTATATGGTGTTAGATAATGGTCTATGCCCAGTTTCTGCCATACTATGTTCCAGTTTTCCCAGCAGTTTTTGTCAAATAGTGTGTTCTTATCCCAAAAACTGGGGTCTTTGGGTTTATCAAACAATAGATTACTATAGTCATTAACTGCTGAGTCTCTTGTACCCAATCTATTCCATTGATCCACTACTCTATTCCTCAGCCAGTACCAAGTAGTTTTGATGAGTGCTGCTTTATAATACAGATTAAAATCTGGTAAAGCTAGTCCACCTTCCCTAGCATTTCTTTTCATTAATTCCCTTGATATTCTAGACCATTTATTCTTCCAAATGAATTTTGTTACTATTTTTTCTAGCTCCATAAAGTAGTTTTTTGGCAAATTGATTGGCATGGCACCAAATATATAATTTAATTTGGGTAAAATTGTCATTTTTATTATATTAGCTCGACCCAGCCACGAGCAATTGATATTTTTCCAGTTAGTTAGATCTGACTTTATTTGTGTGAAAAGTGTTTTGTAGTTGTGATCATATAGGCCCTGGGTTTGTTTTGGCAGGTAGTTTCCCAAATATTTTATAATGTCTACAGTAACTTTAAATGGGATTTCTCTTTCTATCTCTTGCTGTTGAATTTCATTAGGTATATACAGAAATGCCAAGGATTTATGTGGGTTTATTTTATATCCTGCAACTTTGCCAAATTTATTTATTGTCTCAAGTAGTTTTTTACTTGATTCTCTAGGATTCTCTAAGTATATCATCATATCATCTGCAAAGAGTGATAGCTTGGTCTCTTCTTTGCCTAATTTGATTCCTTTGATTTCTTTTCTTCTCTGATCTGACTGCTAACATTTCTAGTACCAGACTGAATAAGAGGGGTGATAGTGGACACCTTTGTTTCACCCCTGATCTTATGGGAAATGCTTCTAGCTTATCCCCATTACATATAATACTTGCAGATGGTTTTAAATAGATGCTACCTATTATTTTAAGGAAGGCTCCATTTATTCCTATACTTGCTAGTGTCTTTAATAGGAATGGGTGTTGTATTTTGTCAAAAGCCTTTTCTGCATCTATTGAGATGATGATGTGGTTTCTGCTAGTTTTATTGTTGATATGATCAATTATACTGATGGTTTTCCTAATATTAAACCATCCTTGCATTCCTGGAATAAATCCTACATGATCAAAGTTTATTACTCTTGTGATAAGTTGCTGTAGTCTTTTAGCTAATATTCTATTTAAAATTTTTGCATCTATATTCATGAGGGAAATTGGCTATAATTTTCATTCTCTGTTTTATCTCTTCCTGATTTAGGTATCAGTACCATATTTGTGTCATAAAAAGAATTTGGTAGGACTCCTTCACTAATTTTCCCAAATAGTTTGTAGAGTATTAGAATCAATTGTTCTTTAAATGTTTGATAGAATTCACTAGTAAATCCATCTGTCCCTGGAGATTTTTTCCTAGGGAGTTCACTGATGGCTTGTTTGATTTCTTTTCTGAGATGGGGTTATTTAAGTAATTTATTTCCTCTTTGTTTAATCTGTATTATTAATAATAATTGTATTTTTGTAAATATTCATCCATTTCACTGACTGTCAAATTTATGTGCTCAAAATTAGGAAAAATAATTCCTAATCATTGTTTTTATTTCCTCTTCATTGGAGGTAGATTCACCCTTTTCATTTTTGATACTCATAATCTGGTTTTCTTCTTTCTTTTCTTTATCCTATTGACTAAGCATCTATCAATTTTATTGTTTTTTTCATTAAACCTGCTCTTAGTTTTATTTATTAATTCAGCAGTTTTCTTAATTTCAATTTTATTAATCTATCCTTTGGTTTTTAGTATTTCTAATCTAGTATTTAATTGGGGATTTTCAATTTGTTCTTTTTCTAGGTTTTTCAATTGCATGCCCAATGTGTTGACCTCCCTTTTCTCTGATTTATTCATATATGCACTCAGGGATAAAAAAACTTCCCCTAAGAACTGCCTTTAATGCATCCCACAAATTTAGGTATGTTGTCTCATTATTGTCATTTTCTTAAATGAAATTACTGATTGTTTCTATAATTTCTTGTTTGACCCACTCATTCTTTAGGATTAAATTGTTTAATTTCCAATTAGTTTTTAGTCTATCTTTCCATGGCCATTTATTGCATATAATTTTATTGCATCATGATCTGAGAAGGATGCATTTAATATTTCTGCCTTTCTGCACTGAATTGTGAGGTTTTTATGCTCGAGTACATGGTCGATTTTTAAGTATGTGCCATGAGCCTCTGAGAAGAAAGTATATTCTTTTATCCCCATTCAGTTTTCTCCAGAGATCTATCATACCTAGCCCTCTAAAATTCTATTTGCCTCCTTAACTTCTTTCTTGTTTATTTTGTGGTTAGATTTATCAAGTTCAGAGAGGGGGAGATTAAGGTCCCCCACTAGCATAGTTTTGCCATCTATTTCTTCCTCTAATTCCCTTAACTTCTCCTCTAGGAATTTAGACACTATACCACTTGGTGCATATATGTTAAGTAATGATATTGCTTCATTCTCCATGGTGCCTTTTAGCAGGATATAGTTTCCTTCCTTATCTCTTTTAATTAGATCTATTTTTGCTTTTGCTTTATCTAAGGATTGCTACCCCTGTTTTTTTACTTTAGCTGAGGCATAATAAATTCTACTCCAGCCTTTTGCATTTACACTGTGGGCATCTGTTTGTTTCAAATGTGTTTCTTGTAGAGAGCCTATTGTAGGATTATGGTTTTTAATCCATTCTGCTATCTCCTCTGTTTTATGGGAGAGTTCATCCCATTCACGTTCACAGTAATGATAATTATCTGTCTCTTTCCCTCCATCCTATTTCCTCCCCTGCTGATGTTTTTGTTTCTTCCTTCTCCCTTCCCCGCCTTAAGGGTTTTCCCTTTGACCACCACCTCCCTCAGTGTTCCCTCCCGGTGACCCCCCCCTTTTTTACCTACCCCCTCCCCTTACTACTACCCCCCCTTACCCTCCTACTGCCTATAGGACACAATAGATTTTTATACTTATCAGAGTATGTTATTCCCCCGTTGACTCTAAACCAATGAAAGTAAATATCATACAGTGCTCCTCTCCTTCCCTCCTTTCCCTCTCTTTAATGACTTTTCCTGTCTTTTCACATTAGAACCTTAAACTTAACTGATTATGTTGATCCCTCTTTGAACCAGAACTAGTGAGAATAATGTTCAAATGATGTTCCTCTCACTCTTTCCTTCCCCTCTACTATAGTGTGTTTTTATGCCTCTTTGTATGGCATAATTTACCTTTTTCTGTCTCATCCTTTCCTTTTATCCCATTACAGTCTCTTTGACCCCCTTAATAAGGTTTTTTTTTTTTTATCATTAGACTAGTTCGTTTATACCCACACCATCTATCTATGCATAACCCTTTTAAAGGTCATGATAATCATATAAATTTCGATATTGACAGTTATCAGCTTCTCATATAGGGATGTAAACATTTTGCTCTTATTACATCCCAAGTTATGTGCATGTGTGCGTGAGTGTGCATGTGTGCATGTGTGTATGTGTGAGTGTGTGTTTTCCTTGTTTACTTTTTTATGTCTTTCTTGAGTCTTGTAATTGGAGATCAGATTTTCCATTGAGCTCTGGCTTTTTCATCAGGAAAGTCTGGAAGTCCCTTATTTCATTAAATGACCATCTCCTTGCCTGGAAGATTATGCTTAGTTTTGCCGGGTAGTTAATCCTTGATTGCAGTCCTAGCTCTTTTGCCCTACGAAATATCAAATTCTAATTCCTCCGATCTTTTAACGTAGAAGCTGCTAGGTCCTGTGTGATCCTGACTGTAGTTCCATGATATTTGAATTGTTTCTTTTTGGCTGCTTGCAGTATTTTCTCTTTAATCTTGTAATTCTGGAATTTGGCTACTATATTTCTTGGAGTTTTCAATTTGGGATCTCTTTCAGGAGGAGTCCAGTGAATTCTTTTGATAATTATTTTACCTTCTGATTCCAGGACTTCAGGACAATTTTCTTTGACAATCTCTTGGAGGATGTTATCCAGGCTGCTTTTTTCATCATGGCTTTCCAATAGACCAATAATTCTTAAGTTATCTCTCCTTGATCTGTTCTCTAGGTCAGAGATATTTTACACTTTCTTCCAATTTTTCAATCTTCATGTTTTGTTTGATTGACTCTTGGTGCATCATAGAGTCCTGAGCTTCAATCTGACTGATTCTAATTTTTAGAGAATTATTCTCTTCAGTTAGTTTTTGAAGGTCCTTTTTAAGGGAGGCATTTTCTCCAATTAGTTCACTAATTTTACTTTTTAAGGATTTGTTTTCTTCAGTGAGACTATTTTCCAATTTCATCATTGTAGATTTAAATTTGTTTTCTACCTCCCTAATTTGGCCTTTAAAATCTTTTTGAGCTCCTTCAAGAATGCTTTTTGGGCTTGAGACCAATTCACATTTCCTTCTGTGGTCTCAGCTGTGAGTATAGAGTCCATGTTGTCCTCTGTATTTGGTTTTTCTTGATTGCTATAATAAGCTCTAATCAATTTTCTTGCCTTGCACTTCTCCTTCTCAGCTTCCTTCCTTCCCATTTTAATTTTCTATTTCCTAATTTCTCAGGCTGGGAGCTAAGGGCCTGGTTGTTGACTTTGTGTGCTGTAGCCTCTGGGTGTCAAGACTGGGGCCAAGGCCATGAGTTTCAGTGTTTCCCCTGAGTTATGCTGAAGCTCACAGAGTAATCTGTGGAATTGGGGTGGTATGGTCACTTCAGATTTCTGCTTCTATACCCCTGGGCTACTGCTCAGGCAGGCTTTTGCTGGTCAGGTGAGGTGGGGCTTTTGGGACCCCTTCCCCTCTTCTCTTCAGACTCCTTGCTTCCTCAGTTACACCTCTTCTCAGTGACTCCCAAGCCTGAGGCTATTTCCATTATCTCAGGATTTCACTCTGGGTGGGACACTTAACTCTGGGTTTTCTAGGTCTGGGAAGGGGAATCAGAGCCTCCAGAGTTTACTTTGCCATCCAGGCCCCTGGAAAAACAGGCAGGTGATTTCTAAACTTCCAGGCTGAGGGCTGATAGCCCCAAGAGAAGCTGCTGTCTCTGCTGGGGGCCCCTGAGTCCTCTCTTACCAGGCTCCAATGTATCCTCCTATCCCGTGGTGAGATGCTGGTGAGATGGCTGCAAATCACCCTTGGGGTGGGTGAGTCTGCCAGCTGGGGCTCCTTCTCTCTCTGCTGTAGTCTGCTCTCTAGTCTGAGCTGCTGCAGCCCCCACATACTCTGCATTTCCCCTGCCCGGACACATGTGAGCACCTTTCTGGGCTGGATTCCGCCACACTCTGTCTCCCAGTGGATTCTGACACTCCAAAATCTGCTCAGATTCACTTTCCAAAGTTCAGTGATGGGATTCAAGGAGGAGCTTAGAAAAGTTACTGCTTCCATTCTGCCATCTTGGCTCTACCATCCCAAACTATTTTTTTATTACCACTCCAAAATAGAAAAAAAGGTCTCATAAAAGTATAGAATATAACATGTCATCGCCTTTTCACTAGATTTTCTAGAACTTTGGTTAAATTATTGATAAAATTAAGTATCTAAACTTCAAGTTAGCCTCAAATCAAAACAATTGACATGCAGAGCTGTCTTTTTAAAATACAATGTGCAGCATAAGAAGAAGAATTTTCCTAAGAGTAGACCTCATTTAAAAATCAAATTTGGTAGAAAGTTATGTTCTATGACTGTTCAACATAGTAACAGATCTATTGGGTTTTTTATTTTTTTGTTTTCTTGGTTTTCTGGATAGATTATAGCCTTTAATAATTGTCAAGAATGAAGAACTTCAGTTAATCAGTCAATCAACAAGCAAATTAGCATTTATGCATCCATCATTTTCTGGATTGTTGATAACCTGGGCATGTTTTCCCCAAATAACTTTGCCTTCTTATGTCACAAGGCCCAGTTCATTCACATTTGTTTCAATGATAGTACCTTTGGTAATAACACTCAAAATTGTATGTAGTGGAAATGAGGGATTCTTCTTTGCACCACTTATGGGTAGACAAAAAGTGGCTTTAAATTCAAGATGAATCACATGAGTCTTCTTAAAATGCAAACCCATTAGCCTAATAAATCTTTTCTATTTCGATTGTTTTTGAGTAAAGCCATCCCCCACAAAGCAGACTTTAGTTAACTATTATTCTCTTCCAAGACTTTTTATCCTCTTCTATTTCTCCCTGGCCATGAACTTTTAGCCAGGGCATTTCCCTTATTATTATGACTAGCCTTATTTTTGTTGTTTTTGTTTAATCATGTAGGAAGGGGCTTTGGCTTGGGATTGTCCCCCTCTGTCCAGCAGATATGCAGGCACTGCACCTTGGGGAGTTTTTTTCATCATTCTTTCACTTGATATCTCTCTTTTGATGTGTCTTGATAGTCTTTTCCATCTGAATCTTCTCAGCATAATGTTGTTTATGGTAGAGCTTGGCCTTCAATCCAATCATTTTTCTATACTTTCTTTGAACATTTATGAGCCTTTTGGATTTCCTTCTTTCTCTTTTTCTGACAGTAATTCAAGTAGTGGCCATACCACTTATAGGGTAACTCTTCATATTGTGTGGCATGGGGATAGTTGAGAGCCAGTTAAGGGGCTATCAAAAATGTTCCCAACCTTTAGACTCTACACCTTTAATGAACCCAAGTCTCATTTCTAAAAGGAAAATTTCCTATGAAAAAGTTTAGAACTAAATGAAACTTTGAAGATCATTCAACTGTTTAATTTTACAGACTGAGAGTGAAAGAAGTCAAATAATTTGCTCATAATCACACAAGTATTAAGAAACAAGTGTTAGGATTGTGATTCAAATCTAGGTCTCATTCCAGATCCATCATACCTTCTGCTGCATAACTTCCTGCCTCTCAATCTCTTGATGAAATAAAACATATACACACATAAATAAAACCAATTCTATACTATACTCTGGACCTCATGTGTTACCATTTGTAGTCTATAGACTACATCTATAAGAAATATGGTAACATATGAGGTTCAGAGTATAGTAGAAAAGGAATTTAATGAAAAAAAACAGATTTATTTTCTAGTTCTACCAGTAACTAACAATGTGAGATCACACAAGTGACTTCATCTTTCTAGGTCTGTTTCCTCATTTATACATGATAATCTCTAAAGACCAGATGATCTTTCAAAAGTTGGACTAGATTATCTCTAAAGGTCCATCCTGCTATAACATTCCATTATTCTAATTCACTTATGCAATGTTCTACTGAGAATATCGTATACATAAATGGATTTTCCAACAGAATTTCACTTGTCATTAATAGGGCATGACTGCCATCTAGTGTACTATTTGTGAAAGTCCAGATGTCAGGATTCCCTTTCGATAAGGAAACTAGCATAATAATAAATGTACCACCTCACCTATGGGGGACACATTTGACAACTGACTGGCATTGTGAATTTATGGTTCAGAGGGATATCCCCTTCTACAGGTACAGTTGCATGTGTATGTATGCATACATACATATACACACACATATACACACACAAAGGAAAATAACTGACCTTCATGATGATTAAAAATGTTCGAGACATGGTTTCTGGGTAATTTAATCATTTTATTAATACAGCCAACAGGTTACTAAGAAAAGGATGGTCATTTGGTTGTCTCTCTTAGATCAAAGACAATCATGGCAGTAGGCTCATAGTTTATATACATGTAGGTATTCAGTGAAGGGCTAAGAGTGACATCATGTCAAAAATATCTCTATACTCAGATCACCTACAGCCTTAGGCTATCTAGGCAAAAGAATCTGTCCTGTATCCACCCAAGCTTGAATAGAACAAAATGGACTTCCCCACCTTAGACTAAAATCCTTGTAAGGTTGTGTAGGGTCTGACCAAGATGAGAAGAGTTAATTCAATCTCAGTAATATCCTTCAAGAGACTGAACTTTTTAAAATCAGGAATTTGGAAGAAGGGGAGAACTCTTAACCTCCTCCAAGATATTGGTTATTAATAATCATTTCTCTCACTTTTATCAGCTCACTTAAACTCTCTAAGGTTCATCATATTCCTTATGGTAAATGGTTATACTAGTACTTAGAAAAAAGCAACAACAGTAATAAAGTATACTATAAACATTTGATTTGTTGCTAATTAAGGACCTTCTTCACCACAGATAATTGAACTCTTTCCAGATTCTCTCATATTCATTTTTAGCTTCAGCACCTGGAAAGAAATTAAGTACTTATTAATACATTAAACAGGTACCCTGGGGGAAAAAACTGGGTGGAGCCAAGATGGAGGAGCAGAAGCAGGAAATTTGGTGACCTCTCCCCACAACAACCTCAAATACCTTTAAATATGACTGTAAACAAATTTTAGAGCTACAGAACCCACAAAGCGACAAAGAGAAACAAATCTCCGACTGAAGGCAGCCTGGAAGGCTGACAGAAAGGGTTCATTGCACCAAGCTGGGAGCCAAGCACAGTCCTATGTGATCCCCAAGGTTTTAGACCCAGGGAGGCAGCAGGTGGCCAGCAGACTCCAGGAGAGTGAATCACCAGAAGCTGTGGCAGTTTCCAGATTTCTTAACCCAAAAACACCAAAAAGAAGGTAAAAGGTCAGCCAGAACTTTGTTGGAAAGGAAGGGCACAGTCCAGTCCCTGCTCCTGGGGCAAGAGGTGGCAGAAGCATGGCAACTGTAGCTACAGTATCTGCCACATAGCTGCCTCAGGAGTGAGCCCCTGGCCTACTGATCATAGGGGGACCAAGCAACCATTCAGAGGATAATCGTTTTTGCATTGACCTGCTCGGATCTGGGTCACAGTCTTGGGTGGGAGTCCTAGGGTGAGAAATGCCAGTTTGCCAGTGTGGTGTCTATAGAGAGTGCACCCTCCTCAGACCTCTGACAACATTTGTGAAAACTCCAGAGATTTGGAACAAAACTCTTCTCTCTGGAAGCAGAGTTCTACCATGGCAAAAAGCTCAAAAATCAAGTAATTGACTAGCAATATGAACAAGCAGAGGAAGCACAAACAGACCATAGAATCCTTTTTTGGAGACAAAAAGGATCAAAGCATGGAAAGGGAGGAAGACAACAAAGTCAGAACTCCTGTATCAAAAGCTTCCAAGAAAAATATGAACTGCTTACAGGCCATGGAGGAACTCAAGAAGGATTTTTAAAACCAAGTAAGAGAAGTAGAGGAAAAACTGGAAAGAGAAATGAGAATGGTGCAAGAAAATCATGAAAAGAGAGTCAACAACCTGACTGAAGAAAATAACACCTTAAAAATAGACTAACTCAAATGGCAAAAGAGGCCCAAAAAGCCAATGAGGAGAAGAATGCCTTAAAAAGCCTTATTTTCCAGATGGAAAAGGAATTTCAAAAACTCACTGAAGAGAATAATTCCTTCAAAATTAGTTTGTAGCAAATGGAAGCTAATGACTTTATGAGAAATCAAGATTCTATAAAACAGATCCAAATGAATGAAAAAACAGAAGGCAATGTGAAATATCTCATTGGACAGGTACCCTGTTCTATGGGACTCTCATAAGAAACTGAAAAATGCCAAAGAAGGTACTCAATTCCAAAAAGTACAAATTGCAATTATTAAGCACATTAATAGTATAAGATTAAAAGTCTAGCAGGGGGAAAAAAAATGTGATCTACCAAAAAAAATGTAAAATAGGAAAATGTATTTGTATTTTCTTCAAAATTGTCACAGTATTAACTTGTATATTATGCTGTCCCTGCCACTGAGATTACTTTTTTCTTTAGTCACACGAGAAGCTATAGCATATGGTTGCATCCTTTTGCATATATCTGGTCACGATACTCCTCTATTCAACTTCCTTCAATGACTACTTATTGCTTCCCAAAGAAAAGTTTAAAAATTTTTAACTTGTTATTCAAAGGTCCCCCATAGTCTGATCTAATCCTACCTCTACCATATTATCTCCTGTTCTTTCTCTCCATGTTGTTCTATGCCCTAACTAAACCAGATTATTTGCCAACCCCTATTAATAATATATGAATTTTCACCTCCAGGCATTTATTCACACTATGCCTTATGCCAGAGTAACAATGGTCATCCCACAGAGAATGAGAATTACCACATAGAGTATGTATAGGGCTGAGTATGCAACTTTGCCTCTTCCCATGAGAAATTTGTGTGGCCTCTTGACTAGGGACACATATAACCAAAGGCTTCTGTTTGTAATTCATATGCCCCACTGTTGTAATGGGGATGTAGATGGGGGCTGCATCAGGGAGATTGGCTAGTGAGTAGTGAGTGCTGCTCACTTAGTAGACCTTAAAGGGAGAAATGACTTCCAGTACCTCTCTCTTCTTCCTCTTTTCTATGGCTTGAGACTCCAGTAGATCTCCCTTGGACTTACTAGAAAAAGAAATCCAATTCACCTCTCCTCCTTCCTTCTCAAGGCAAAATTGCTCATACGTGTCAGTTAGAATATGTACTGTCTAAAGAAGCATGAAGCTTTCTGGGAAAATCTCAGGTCTCTGACTGCCTCTTCTATTTTATCTTTCTTTTCCTAACCATAGATTATGTTTCTCCTTCATTTTTGAAGAGGACCATGGCATCAGGGAAATGATGACATGACTTGTAGTTGACTGATTTAAGTAAGGGAGGGCTGTACAAGGTCACCAGCCTCACTTTCTCCTCTAGAGCCATCTGGAGCCAGTGACCAGATGTTCATCAGGATAACTAGAGATGACCCAGGATGCAATGGGAGACCCTGGCCCTTTTAGGCAAACATTGAACAAGATGTTTCAACTTGGTGACTACCTTAGACAACTTGGTGACTACTCAAGAGACTGAATCTTGAGAGGTTCAGGTGGCTTACAGTGATACATAATTCCTGAACCCACTATCACACTTTTTAGAGGGTAATATTGATGGGGTGCTTTGAGTGTCTATGTTTGTAACATCAGTTTGTAAAATCAATTTGTAAAACCAGTTTGTAAAATCACATTCCACCCCACCCCCCCAGGCTCAGAGCATTAACTCTGCCCCTTCCCACTGCCAGCATTCTGCCTAGCAACAATTCATGAACTGTTTATCTCCCCCTAGTATAATGGCCAGCTGCACCTATGAATCCTTCAATGCACTATCTGTAAGTTAACTCCTCGGTAAATTATACACATACTGAATCCCCTATTAGCCTTGGTTCCCAACATCCATCTTATCAAACATGACACTGATGGGTGGCAGACTAGGCACTTCTCAGTCAGCCCTGACCGCTAGGTGACTTAGTGACATTTCAAGCCTAAAACTACACCTCCGGATAGCCCTCCTTGGTCTATTTGCCAGTGAATTATGGGCAATACGCCTGTGCAGTTGATATTAAAAGTGCATGTTCTTTTAAGCACTGACCACTCTTTAACTCCTCCCTAATCCCACCCTTACTCACCTAGTTAACATAGTTGACATCTGATTTACTGTTGTAACTCCTTAAAAACTATACCTATGACTTCTTTAAGTTTGCAGGTTCCCTAAGACCTCTTGCCCGCTGTATAGCGTAACAATAAACTTTTACAATCCTGACTCAAAAAATTGCTTGGGCCTTGAGAATTCCTTCCAGACTGCCCAGCAGGGACTCTGTTCATTGATTGGAGCCCCTGTAACACCTATCGCCCCCTCATCAATATGACTAACAAGAGGATGAGCCATTCCCGCTGTGGTAGAAGGGGCATTTGTTTTACAGAAGCTAGGATGATTTTATGCAGGCAAGAAGGCCATTCTTGGGATCATCATTGTTTTTACTTTCTTGGGACTGGAGGCCTAAACGGTTCAGCCTATGGAGGGCTAGCATCAGAGGCTTTACAAAGATCCCCATTGCCTTATGGGAATACCTTTCTAGCCTAAGATGGCCAAATGGCATGCTGAATGCAGAGGTGAGGGTGTGGATCACTAACTTTCTTTACCTCAAGTATTTTACCTTTTATTATTAGTAATATAATTTTTATTGCATTTTATGGTCCATGTGAAGCAAGGTAGCACAATGGATAGAGCACTGGGCTCAGGAAGACCTGAGTTCAAATTGAGAAAAATGATTATTTTCTTACTATGTTGATAATTAATTTTATATACAGGACCCACTTCCCCTCATTCAAAGTCTAGTCTCTCAATGATATTTCTGACCTCCTCCAAAGAATTCACCCCACCCAAACCATCTAATCTAGGTGAATTCTGGCCCATTGTGTTCTACTTAGGTAGGACTAGGGTGGAGAATAGATCCCTTTATAGCTGTTTGAACCAAGACAAATCACTTCTGTTTGTCTCAGTTTCCTCATCTGTAAAATAGGGATAATAATAGCACCTACCTCCCAGGGGTGTCTTGAGACTCAAATGAGATCATTGTAAAGTGCTTATCCCAGTGACTGGCATATAATAAGCACTATATAAATATCTATATAAATAAGCACTATATAAATAAATAAATGTTCATTCAATCATTCAGTGATGTCTAACTCTTTGTGAACCCACAGACCATATTGTCCATGCGGTTTTCTTGGCAGAAATACTGGAATGGTTTATTATTTCATTCTCCAGTGGATTAAGGTCACACCAGTAGTAAGTGTCTGAGGTTGGATTTGAACTCAGGTTTTCCTGACTCCAGGCCTAGCTAGCACTCTATCCACTGAACCAACTAGCTGCCCAATATAAATGTTACCCAGTATTATTAGCTATTATTCATCTATAGGAGAGTCAGAGTATGAGAAGGTTTTTACCACAAAATAACTGTGAAGGTTACAGAGAAATTTAAAGAGTAAGCTAATGAATCATTAGAAAAATTGATAATGAGGGTGTACTCTAATGAACACAAATAAGTTTTTATCAGTTTCAGAGTTCTGTTAGTTTAGAGAGATGACAAATTGTCCTTGAAAAGTCAGCTAAATCAATTGGTTATAAGAGACACAGAACTAGAGACCAAGCATTATGGAAGGCATTGAAAAAGTTAGTTTTATTGACTATGCAACAATCAATAATACTTCTTTTTAAGTCAAGAAAGCCCCTTCCTACAAATCTAAAGTCCATAGACATCTCATAAAAACTTTCAAAGATATATCCCACAATCAATTACCTCATTCTGGAGCTAGGAGGTTTCCTGGGAAGAGCAATTTGATTAAACAAAATTCCCCACTACAGAGACTGAAGTTCATTCTCTGTGCCTAACATCTTTTTTTTATCTAGTCTTTACATGCTCAGCTCTCAGCTCCCATTACCAAATCCCTCCCTTCCCCCACCTCCAACTTTGTCTGTTTGTTTGTTTGTTTATTTAGCTGGTTATTTTTTCCTTCTCTTTTAACATTTGTTTAAACCTTTTTTCTCTTCCAGATTGAACCCCCCCACTGACAAAGAAAAACAAGCAAAATAATTCATAGTTATAACAGCAACTATTCATGTATACAAAATTCTTTCTAAGTAATCCCTCTCCTCCATACTGTTAAAGGCTAAGTAAGTTTAATTATCTGTTTTTCAGATCCTTCATTGGTTTTTCAGTTATTCAGAGTCGATTTCTGTTACATGATCTTTTAATTTATATTTAATATTACATATATATATACCGTGTTTCCCCGATAATAAGACACTGTCTTATTAAATTTTTTGGACAGAAAAACACCAGAGGGCTTATTTTCAGGGGAGGGCTTATTTTAGAGGAATCTTACACAGTAAGGGGAGGGCTTATTTTCGGGATAGGTCTTATTATCGGGGAAACACGGTATATATATTATGTATGCCATAATTGTTGTGTATGTTGATCTTCGGGTTCTTATTTCACTCTGCATCACTTCATGCAGCCTTTATGTCATTTCTTATTGCTTAGTATTCATACACCATAGTTTTTTTCAACCAATCTCTAATCAATAGGCTTTGTTTCCATTTCATTGTCACCACAAAGAGTGCTACTGTTGAATATTTTGCTGTGCAAGAACCTTGGTTTCTGTCTTTGTTTTCTTCTGTAATGTGATCAGTGGGTCAAAGAATGTTGACAGTATAATCATTCTATTTGCATACTTCCAAATTAATATCCAGAAGCTGGACTAATTCACAGCTCCACAAAGTGCATTAGTGTGTGTGTAACTATCTTTCTACAGTCCTTCTAATATTGACTATTCCTCTTTTTTGTCATCATTTTACAGTTGCATGATATGAGATGAAATGTCAGAATTGCTTTAATTTGCAGCTCTCTTAAAATTCTCCCATTTAGCTACTCCCTTTTGTAGGCCAAATTCAGGGCTTCTTTTCAGATCTATAATAGTCATAGCCCAGCTAATAGGCTTTAGAATACCCAGGACAAAGGTATTCTTTCAATTATCAAAGAGAATTTGCAAAAATCAAAATAGGTATCAATGGTGATAATCAGACCTTATATAGGAAAATATCTTCAAAGTTAGAACAAAAGCCCCCTTCCTTTTATTATTCAGGCTTTTTTCTTATATTTTCCAGCCTAGCACAGTTCCTGGCAAATAAAGATAAGGCATAATAAATGCTTACTGGATTAACTAGATCATTCTTATTACTCTTTTAGCCTTGTTAAATTGAATTGATTCCTTTTGATCACACTCCTTCCATAAAGTTATTTTTGACAACAAATTTGCAAGATGACACAAAAATTGGAGGAATATGTTGACTCATGGATTCAGCACCCAAAGAGATCCCAGCAGGCTAAAAGCTAATAATACTTGCTTTAATTTCACTAAGATGAATTTTAGCAAGGCCAAATATAATTTTATACTTGGGTTCAAAAAAATTACCTTCACAAATATGAGACAGAAGAGGCATGGTTAGACCACAGTTCATCTGGGCAGGGGTGGGGGGGAGGTATCTGAGGGTTGTAATGAACTATAAACTTAACATGGGTCCACAGTGTGATGTGGCAGCTAAAAACTAATGCCATATTAAAATATAATAATAGCATTCATATAGTGCTTTAAAATTTACAAAGCACTTTACAAGTACTATACCATTTTATCTTCACAACAACCCTGTGAGGTAGGTTCTGTTACTATCATCGCCATTTTACAGATGAAAAAACTAAGGCAGACAAAGGTTAAGTGATTTGTCCAGGGCCACACACCTAGTGTCTAAGGCTTCATTTGAACTCAGGTCCTCCTGACTCCAGGTCCAGTGCTCTATCTGCTGCAACAACTAACTGCCTGTAAGAGACATCATTACCAGGGCAGCTAGATGGCACAGTGCATAGAGCATGGACACTGGAGTCAGGAGGACTTGAGTTCAAATGAGTTCAGACAATGCAGACAATTACTAGCTGTGTGAACCTGAGAAAGTCACTTAACCCCAATTGCCTCTAAGAGAGAGAGAGAGAAACATTACTTCCAGAATGAAGAAAGTTGTAATCCCACTCTACTCTGACCTGATTAAATCACATTTGAAGTATCACATTTCATTCTAAGAACCATATTTTAATAAAGAATTTGATAATCTGAAGAGCATCCAGAGGAGGGTGATCAGGATAATGAAGAAGCTCAAGACTATGCCATATAAGGGAGTGATGAAAGAACTGGGGATGCTTTAGCCTAGAGAAAAATAATAATACCAGTCTTTAGTTATTTGAAGGTTTGTCACACAGAAAAGGATTTGGGTTCATTCTGTTTACTACCAAAGTGCAGAACAAAAGTTGGGAAGAAGAGAGGTAGGGAGCCAAGATGGCGGAGTAAAAGCAGGAACTTGCATGAGCTCCCACCGCAACCACCTCCAATACCTGTAAAATATGACTCTAAACAAATTTTAGAGCTACAGAACCCACAAAGTGACAGAGAGAAACAAATCTGCTGACATCAGCCTGGCAGGCTGACAGGAAGGGTCTATCCCACAGGGCTGGGAGCCAAGTGCAGTACCACATGAGCTGCATGGGACTAGATCTGGGGCAGCCCTGACCAGCAGCACACAGACGTCAGGAGAGTGCATCACCAGCAGCTGTGGCAATTTCCAGACTTCTCAACCCATAAATGCCAAAGAGAAAGGTCAGTAGGGAACTCTGTTGGAACTGGGTGGAGAAGAGTGCAGTCCAGCCATGCCCCTAGGGCTAGAGGTGGCAGAGGCACAGTGGCTGCAGCTGGTGTTGCAGTGTGGCTGCCTCTGGAGCTCCTGGCCTGCAGATTATAGGGGGACCAAGCAACCATTCAGAGGGTAATTGTTCTTGCTTTGACCTGCTTGGATCTGGATCACAGTCTTGGGTGGGGGTCCTGGGGTGAGGTACACTAGCTTCCAGAGCTTGTAGTAGCTATAGAGAGAGCACCCTCCTTATAGCTCTGGCAACTGTGAAAATCCCAGCAATTTGGGACACATCTCTCTCTCCACTCTGAAAGCAGAGTTCTACCATGGCAAAGAACTCAAAAGTCAAGTAAAAAAAAAAAAAGAAGTCCAAAAAAAGACTGGCAAAATGAGCAAGCAGAGGAATTGCAATCAGACTATAGAATCCTTTTTTGGGGATAAAAATGATCAAAACATGGAACAAGAAGGAGACAACAAAGTCAAAACTCCTGTATCAAAAGCTTCCTAGAAAAATATGAACTGGTTATAGGCCATGGAGGAGCTCAAGAAGGATTTTGAAAAACAAGTAAGAGAAGTGGAGGAAAAATTGGGAAGAGAAATGAGAATGATGCAAGAAAATCATGAAAAGAGAGTCAACAACCTGACTGAAGAAAATAACAGCTTAAAAAATAGACTAACTCAAATGGCAAAGAGATTCAAAAAGCCAATGAGGAGAAGAATGCCTTAAAAAGCCAAATTGGCAAGATAGAAAAGGAATTTCAAAAATTCACTGAAGAGAATAATTCATTAAAAATTAGATTGGAGAAGAGACTAGGTGGCACAGTGAATAGAGTACCAGCCCTGGAGTCAGGAGGAACTGAGTTCAAATCCAGCCTCAGGCACTTAACACTTACTAGCCTTGTGACCTTGGGCAAGTCACAACCCCAATTGCCCTGCCTTTCCCCCTCCAGAAAGAAAAAAAAATTTAGATTGGAGCAAATGGAAGCTAATGACTTTATGAGAAATCAAGATAATATAAAACAGATCCAAACAAATGGAAAAAATGGAAAGCAATGTGAAATATCTCATTGGAAAAACCACTGACCTGGAAAATAGATGCAGGAGAGATAATTTTAAAATTATTGGGCTCCCTGAAAGCCATGATCCAAAAAAGAGCCTAAAACTAATTCTTCAAGAAATTCTCAAGAAAAATTGCCCTGATATTCTAGAACCAGAGGGCAAAATAGAAATTGAAAGAATTCACCAATTGCCTCTTGAAAAAGATTCCCAAAAAGAAAACTCCTAGGAATATCATTGCCAAATTCCAGAGTTCCCAGGTCAAGGAGAAAATATTATAAGCTGTTAGGAAGAAACAATTTGAATATGGTGGAAACACAATCAGGATAACACAAGATCTAGCAGCTTCTACATTAAGGGATCAAAGGGCTTGGAATATGATATTCCAGAGGTCAAAGGAGCTAGGATTAAAACCAAGAATCACCTACCCAGCAAAACTGAGTATAATGCTTCAGGAAAAATATGGTCATTCAATGAAATAGAGGGCTTTCAAGCATTCTTTATGAAAAAACCAGAGCTGAATAGAAAATTTGACTTTCAAATACAAGAAGCAAAAGAAGCATGAGAAGGTGTAATGCTAATTAATTTGAATTTGAAGATCCCTTTGTGTTGGCAAAGGTAGCAGGTACTTAGCACTTAATAATTGATCAAGCCTCTGTTGGGGAAACAGAAGGTATGAACTCCTGTCTCCTGGTGCTGACATAACAGGAAGGGGTTGGCTGAAAAGGAAGCTAATGCTGTGTGTATAAAAGAAAAGCTCCAGGGAGGCACAGTCAGAATTTCTTGGGACCAGCATCTGGAGGCAGAGCAGCTACAGAAGAGAAATAAGAATCGAGAAATGAGTCAGAATTTCCTGAGAACTTGTGTTGGCAGAGCTTCTTCTGAAGAGGAGCCCAGGAGGCTGAAGAGGAGCCCAGGAGCTTCCCCACCTCCTCCCCACCCAAGACTGGATAAGGTGATTCTGATTTTTTGAATGAGCTGCAGAAGACTGAAGAAGCATGACCAGGATGCTAAGACTTTGTCTGTTTGTAGCTTGGTTGAGCCTTGAATTCCCAGGAACAGAAATTGTGAAGGATTTGAGATGTACTAGACCCTGTGAACTTCAGTGTGGATCAGGACTTACACAGAGAGCTGGACAAGGAACTGGGAGTTGTCTGCCTTTGAATCCAGGTGACTGTTTGGTGGATTCAGGTAGGAGTTGCCTGCCTCAAGTCAAGATGAAAAGACCTCTCTGTGGGTACTGAGTAGTGATGAAATTGTTGTTTACTAGTGACCTAGGGGTGGAGGGTCTGTGTATTTTCTAATGACTGTACTTAGTAATTGATTGCTGAATAAGTTGTTTAATTGTTATTCAATATGTTATTCAAAATCGAGTTAACTTAGGGTGCCCCATGAGTGGAAGACTTTGACTCTTGTACTTTGAGATGATTGTTCTTTGTTCAAAACTTTGTGGCCACTATGATGGAAACTATGTGGCCATTTTAATGATAAGCTGTTGTGAATACTATATTGTGATTTTCTGTGATAAATTGTAATATTGTGAATGCTATACCTTGATTTTCTGTGAATGTTTTGCTTTGATTTGTTACTGAATAAATAGAGCGCTCACTATACTGTGTAATCAGAACCTTAAAAGCTGTTCACAGTAGCATTCTTCTGGAAAGCTGCTCGTGCATAGTGTTACAGAAGGTAAACAGGAATTTTTTTATTGTGCTTAAGAAATGACAAACAGGATACTGTGATAGTAATGGCAATTAAAGATTCCCCTGTATTGGCTTGGTTTTCAAACTGATTGTGTTAAAACCCAGAGCTTGTTAATCCCACCTGTGGGATGGACTTGTTGATGTGAAAAGAAAGTCCTGAACTGGGAGGAGCTGGTGACATAGATTTGGAGAGACAAGAGAGAGGCAGAAGAACTTTTTTGGAAGCAGCACCTCGTGGATGGAGAGAGACTAAGAGAATTGCTGGTGGCCGCTTTGAATTGCCCTGGACTTTTGAGACCTGCCCCCTGAGCTGCCAAGGACTGAGGAGACATGGCTGTTTTGCTGGTACTTTGTCTGTTTTGATGTTCTTTTGCCGGATTTGTCCACTGGTGAAAGACAGTCTTGTTGAAGAAGTCCTGGAACCTGGCTGTTCGCTAAGAAGCCCTGAGACTGTCCTGCAGACAGAGAGTGAATACTGTCCACTGGTGAAGGACAGTGCTGTTGTTGCAGGGGTCTGGAGACTGTCCTGCAGACAGAATGAATACTGTCCACTGGTGAAAGACAGTGCTGTTGTTGCAGTGGTCTGGGAACCTTTCTGTTGGTTCAGAAGCCCTGAAGAAGGATTTTCTTGTTCTATGTTTACAGAAATCCTGGGAGAGGGCTTTGCTAATGTTTTCAGGGGTTCTAGGACTGTTCTATAGACAGAGGATGAATTAATGAAGGGACTGGCAATGTATCTTGTGGCCTTGCTAAGCCTTGTCTCCCCAGGAACTAAGATTGCTGAGAACTTGCCTCGTGTCAAGATGAAGAAAAGACCTCCATTTGGGTATTAAGTGCTGTGTTTAAACTTGATGTAACTCTGGGGTAGATTCAATTGAGATCCAGGGGTGGGGAACTTTTGACCTTTTTGTGCTCTGTGATTGACAAATGAAAGTACTTTACTTATGTTTGGAAACTAATCTCCGTTTGAGAAGAGGGGCTTTGTGGTGGACTAAATGAAGGTATAGCCTAGGGGTGGAGAAGTATTTAGACCAGGGACTTTGTAATTGATTGAATGATTGGAAGGTCCTGGGGTGGGGTAGTCCTTGGAGATTATTTAATCACACTTAGTAAATGCTGTATTTTGAATGATGTCATGTTTTGATCTTCTCTGTTCTTGGTTGGTCACTGAATAAAATGGAGAGCACCTATGCTGGTATTCTGAACCTTGGGAAGTTGCCTTTCCTCGGTGTTACATTACAGATAGTTTCAGAAAAACCTAGAAATATTTATATGAATTGATGCAAAGTGAAGTGAGAAGAAATAAGAGAACATTGTGCACAGTAACACCAATATTCTAAGAATGATCAACTGTGAAAAACTTAGCTACTCTGATAAAGATAGCGATCCAAGATAATTCCAAAGGACCCATGATAAAAAGTACTAGCCACCTCCAGAGAGATAACTGATGAACTCTGAGTACAGATTGAAGTACACTTTTTTTCACTTTATTTTTCTTGAGTTTTTGTCTGTGATCTTTTGTAACATGGCTAATATGGAAATGTTTTGTATGATTTCACATGTATAATTAACACCATATTGCTTGCCTTCTCAAGAGGTGGGGGAAGGGCTTGAGGAAGAGAGAATTTGAAATTCAAATTTTTTTAAATGGATGTTAAAAAATGTACATGCAATTGGGAAATATTTAATGAAATAAATGTTTTTTAAAAGAAATGTATTGTACTAAGAAAAGACATATTTTGCAATATCCTTCCCCTGTAGGTCTTGTTAAAAAGCTCATTCTATGAGGTAGTAATAAGCACTTAGTTAATGACAGCTTTGAAACAATGAAGAAGACATAATTCCTGGGAAGACAGTATGGTTAGTATCTATGGGTTCTGACAAGAGTCCTACTGATTTCATATATAGAATTACAGAAGATCTCAAAGTTGGAAGGGACTTCAGAGGCTCAGGAGATAGAAGGCTGGGCCTGGGGTCAGGAAGATCTGAATTCAAATCTAACTTCAGACATTTCCTTGCTGTGTGACTTAATCTGTCACTTAATCTGTTTGCCTCAGTTTCCTCATCTGTAAAATAGGGACAATAATAGCATCCACTTCCCAGGCTTGTTTTGATGATCAAATGAGATAATAACTGTAAAATGTCTGGCACATAGTATTCACTATGTAAATGATAGCTATTTTTTGAGCTATTTAGTCTAATCAATATTTGTACAAGAATCTCTACAACTTGCCCAACCATTAACCTCTAGGTATTTTAAGTAATTAAGTGGAAATTTTAGTTCAATTAATTTAAACAAACATTTATTAAACACCCAATGTATATGAGACTAGCTAGGCAATGATGATAAAAATCAGAATAGTCCCTACCCTCAGAGCTTGCATTCTCCTAGGGAATGGTCAACTGTGTATACAAAGGTTGAGAAGGTAGAAGATAATTAACATGTGGCTGCTTGCAAAAGGATTTGATGACTAATCCTGTGCCCTCCAACCATAGGAATAAGTGACAGAAGCTCTCAGATCATCTGGCTAAGGGAAATGATCCCTAGAGAAGTTGTTGTTCAGTTGTGTTGGATTCTTCGTAACCTCAATCAGGGTTTTGTTGGCAAAGATGTTGGAATGGTTTGCCATTTCATTCTCTAGCTCATTTTACAGATGAGGAAACTGAGGCAAACAGGGTTAAGTGACTTACCCGGGGTCACATAGCTAATAAGTGTCTGAGACCAGATTTGAACTCAGGAAGGTGAGTATTTCTGATTCCAGGCCTGGCACTCTATTCACTGAAATACCTAGCCACCCATAGAGAAGACATACTCCATGTCTGAGAGATCTTCTACTAAAGGAACTTCTAGGACAGGGATTACACTATTACAGGGTTGTGCTGGTAAATGTTTAAACCAGCTCTCCAAAAACACACAACACACTTTACATTTAATGTACAATATAAAAGACAATCAACAACAGAACAAAAAATCAAGCCCCATTTTTTTTTTACCTAACTTCTTTATCTTCCCCAGTTCCCAACAGCTATGAATAGAAGCACATTTGCTGAGTTGAACTGAACATATAATATACACACATGTTTGTATGTATGTTTGTGTGTATATAATCAAATGTAACCAAAATGTAGATATTTGAGATATGTCTACTAGTCTCTAAGTTAAGATTACTTGGGTCCAAGACTTATCTCTGACACATACAGTTGTAGAACCCTGGGCAAGTCACATAACTGCTCACCAGCCCAGGCTAAAACTAAATAAATTGCCAATCTACATTGCCAGAAGGGGCTTCCTCATTCCATGCATCACACCCCTATCCATGCCAATCTGACAAAAAAAATCTTTTTTTCATAAAAAGATCATTCAATTTTTTTTCCCTCCACTTTATCACCAAGCTCTACTTGTAGACCAACTTGGACAGGAAGGGTAAACATATAGCAAAGTCAAGGGCTCCAGGGTGTAGGGATAAGAGATCTAACAAAGAGAACTAGGCCTGATTAGAGAATGCTTCAGATCCTACCCATCTACCCTCCAAAAGAGTCTTTTTTTTAAAGACTCTATAATTATATACTAGAGAAAGCTCCCAAGCAAGTGTTAATGGCTTTGATGCTCCAATTTAACACCTGCCAATCTCCCTTTTAATTAACAGGGAGTGCCAGAATGGTTTGTTCTGGGGCAGCAAGGAAGAAGAGGGAGAAAGATGGCAAGGAGGCCACTGAGAGGAGAGGGACAGCAGAAGAGACTGGAGAAAAGAGGGTCAGTAAGGCACCAAATATTCACATCTACATGACCTCTTAAACTCCAAATATGTAGGATTTCTAGTATTGCTGTAAATTCAGAGAAACCTATCCAGGGCCCAGACTTGTAGTGTTATGTTCCGAGTGGCTCCTAACTGGTTCCACTTAAAGAAAGGGTGGAGCAGGGAGAAACCAGGCTGACTCCAGACAAAACTGTGAATTAGATGATGTCTGCTTTGCTGCTTCTCCATCTTCCCTTTCATCTTTCTCCTCCCCAACCCTACCTCTTTACTTCTGGTGCTAACCTAGTGATCTTTTGCTTACCACGGCCCAATACAACCCTAAGGTCTGTCCTCTTCAGGAGTTAAGAATTACCAGGGCTATTGATGCGTCTTTTCACTATTAAACATTCCTCTTTTGCATTTAAAAAGTTATGTCTCTCTCCCTCCTCAAAATATTTACATTTATCCTTCATCTTACATGTTTTTCCAGTAGAACATAAACTCCTGAAGGCACAGACTGTATTTCCTTTTTGCCTTTGTATGCTACAGACCTTATTCCTTGGGGGGATGGGGGGGGTGGCGCAGAGGATCTGGGCCTCTGATTTCTTCAATGTAAAAAAAAACTGCTGATATAGAAACTACCTCTACAAATTCAGATCAGCCATTCATCTGCAATTCAGTCTTAGAAAGATATGTAAGAAACTGAGAGCTTAAGTGACTTTCTTAAGGTAATATAGGCACTATATGTGTCAAAGGCAAGACTGAATCCAGCTCCTCCTGCTTCTAAGGCCAGCCCTCTATCCACTATGTCAGATGTCTCTTACATTTAGCATTGTAGGTATTTAGTAAATACTATGGAATGGAACTGAACAATGTCTTAACACAAGGGAATGACACTAATGGAGCAATTTCACAAATCCCCTACAGGATTGGAAAGAGGCCACTACTGGCACCTCCAACATCAAACCTCAGAGGTGTGAAAGTACCTCTCTCTAGGCAGTCATGGAAACACAGTTATGTGCCTGATGCCAAGCTGTGGGATACAATGAACTCAACTGTGAGATCCAGTTGCAGACCTGGAGAGATATGAAGACAATGTATTCAGAACACGAATGCCTTGGCTACAATGAATACCTGCAACCTAGAGATAATGTGGAATGGGTCAGAGTGTAGCAAATGGCCTGAAGTAGGGCTCTCTGTATGCAGAAGGTGGGAAGACTTAATGTGTCTGTTAAAAATGGTCCCTCTTCTGACTACCCTGCCACCCCATTCTAAGGTCCTTATTCAGTTATGCCCCTTTCTTGCCCATAACCTATTCCAGACTCACCCTTTAGCAATGAATTTAATTTGCAATGACTAGACTTGGAGAAAAGCTAAAATAGGAATGAAAGAGGACAAGAAAGAAATTAAAGTTAGAAATTAATCACTATGTTGGCCTCCTTGGGCCATCTGGAGTCAGGAAGAAAAAGGAAGACTTACAGTAGCATTTAAGCATGAAGTACAGGAAGTCAAAGGAGTATTTAAACTAGAAATCAAGAGACATGGATTCTAGTCTTGGTATCACTAATACCTGAGGATAGCTGCTTGCAAGATATATTTAAAAGGGTAAAGACCCTAAGCAGCTAATATATTTTTAGTCTGAGTCCTTTGAGGCAGAAAGGAGATAAGGATGAAGTCACAGGATTTAGAGCTGGAAGGAAGCTTATAGATCATTTAACACCTTCATTTTACAGTTGAGGAAACAGAGAAATGAAATGAATTGTCCAAGGCCATAAAGGTAGTAAGTGGCATGGCTTTTGGATCAAACCTAGGTCCTTCAGTCTTAACTCCAAAATCTGTCACTCTCAAGTAGAATTTGGGGGAAACTACTCATGGTTGTTTGTTTGGGGGGCGGGGAAATAGAGGAAAGAAATGATAAATTTGGTTTTAGATATGTTAAACTTGAGCAAGACATCTATTTGAGGGGCAGCTAGGTGGAACAGCGAATAGAGCACTGGCCCTGGAGTCAGGAGGACCTGAGTTCAAATCCAGCCTCAGACACTTAACACTTACTAGCCATGTGACCTTGGACAAGTCACTTAACCCCAATTCCCCTGTCCTCCCCCTTCCAAAAAGAAAAAAATATATATATATATCCACTTGATAGGTTTGACAGGATTAGAAATATGGACTGGAAGTAAAAGGTCAGAGCCAGAGATATAGGGTTGGAAGGGATCTGAGAAAGGAAGTCAGCAGAAGAAAGAAAATAAATGTTCAGAAGAACAATTTTAGTAGCTAGGAAGGGAGGTGGGTAAGATTTAGGGGGTTAATAAGCAATTTGGAGGAGAAGAAGTAATAAGTGAATATAGGCTACACATTTCAGAAGTTTAACAGCACAAAGGGGAAAGGGGGAGAGGGCAGGAATATGGTACCTAACTTACAAGTACTAAAGCATAAAGCAGTGGTTTATGTTTGTTTTCTTTTGTTTTGCTTTGCTTTGTTTTTTTGGATCCATGTTTGCCAAAGGAGGAAAATTTCTGTAGGAAAGGGAAAGGACAGTTGTTTAAGTGAGGTTCCAGAGAAGACAAGAAGGCATAGATGGGCCATAGAATAAAGGTGAAAAGAGAAGAGAAATCTCTTCTGGGAAGTAAAAACAACTTTGGGGAATGCTGGACAGATATTTCCTATTCACCAAGAATATGTACTATCTATGTAACTCACAAAGTCAGATCTTCTGGACAGCCAGACATGGTTCTTTAATCCCTCCAGGCTCAAAATGAGGGTCTTCATTTCCTCTAAGAAGCGAGCACTTCTTACTGGGCAGCCAGTACTGACTCTGAAACCCAAGGTTCCTTAAACTCAGGGTAGTCACTGAAACTAGAAACATCAGTGTCTAAGATCATTATTTCAGTCACCTGTGATCATGGAAAGACACACAAAAAAAGGAAAGAAGTAACCAGAGACTTGAGGTCTTGGCTCAGGCTTGCCTAGGGAAGCACATGTTCTTGCTACCGCATATGGGTAGCTTCTACTGATGTCAAAAGGGGAGGGAGATTCTTTCCCCCTTCTGCACAGAAGTCCAGAAATTTGGAAGAGTTCCAAGTAATAGGATCAAAAGTGAGAGGGTTGAGTCTTTCTACAATTCTTATAAGAATATTGAATTACTCCTGACTCCATAGCCAATAACCTTTGATGTACCCCAGTCACAGAGACCAAAGAATCAATCAGGAAGTTGCTGCCAAAGTAAAAGTCCTTCAGAATTGAGCTCCATAGGAAATGCTCTGGTCCAGCAAATCAGGTGTGCCCCTCTGAACAATCCTGTTCCACATGATTTATGAAGTTTGAAGATATGTTGAGGGTTTGTGTTTCAAGGAAGACAAGCTAAGGGTTTAAGAACTAGAGGAGACAAAAACAACTTCTGTGGGTAGTGTCTACGGAAGTAATCAGATGGATTAACAAGGAGCACTGAACATGGAGTATGAATTCATTAACTTAATTCATTTTACATGGACCATGAATTCATAATAGACCAGGCTTGCCTTGTTCCCAAGAAGAAGCCAGCATCCTAAAAAATAAGAGTAAAAAAAAAAGTAAAGGTGATCAAGGGCAGGGGTTGGCATAGTGCATTTTTTTTTTTTAAATCAGGGGCTTGAGAGATCTAATGATGGTGTGTCAGGACAGCACTGAAGCAGCTAAATCTGGAGTCCATGGTTGGGTATGGAATTTAATATGAGGGGAGTAATATAAGAGTTTAATATAAGAGGGGAGTAATGATCTAAGACAAGTGAGAAGGGTTGAGTGATTAAAATTCCGATAATGATGGAAGGAAGACAGGTTTAGTAGGAGTTGGGGAGTGGGAGAGATGAATTGCAAGGAGATGGAATTTCTGAGTAGTAATGAAGTCCAGGGCATTGTTGAGCCGGTTGCTAGCCAAAACAGAATAGAGATGAAGGGTGAAGAGTCAGTTGCTAGTCCCTAACGGTAACTCACCATAGTGAATTAACAAATGAAAAGAAATAATTTCGGGGAGGCCACATAGCACAGCGAGTAAGAGCACTGGCTTCAGTGTTGAGAAGACCTGGAGATCGAATCCCGGGCTCAGACACTTAGCACCCACCCAGAAACACCTGGCCATGTAACCTTGAGCGAGTTACTTAACCCCAATTGCTTTAAAAAAAAAAAAAAAAAAGAAAGAAATAATTTGAAGCAGGCAAAGATCAAAGGTGTCAAACTCTCATTACCTCATTCTTCCTCCTAGTTCCTGGGTGTTTGTGGATTTTATTTTGTGACTTTGCTATGTAAGTGGGCTTTCCTGCCATGATTTGGATGAAGTAGGAAGGATGGAGAATAATTGTTAATAAATGACAGAGTCAAAAATTATAAATAACTCGGCTACTCAACTTATCTCTCCCCCTTCTTACATAAAGTAACAAACCTCTATCAATTTTTTAAACAAAAAAAATTATTGTTACATTGCACGGTGCAAGGATCATTTTTTTTGTATAGATTTAGTTGTGAAGAATGTATTGAGATGAAAATAAACTAAGCATATAGAAGCTTTACAATGGGATTTTATAGATATGAGAGGGAGAAATATTAGCTAAGCAGATTCATAGTGTAAACAGGAAATGTTAGAGCCTTTAAAAGTAACATTCAGATTCTAATAATGATTTAGTTATAAATCATTGTCTGTTTTAGGGGTCTCCAACCTTTCCATAAATAGCTACTTTTCATTTTTCTAAAGCCCTGAGATGAGAGGTAGAGAGACATCCTTGGCTCCTGATACAGACACTTTTCAGCCACTGTTATCCCATGGACATTAGGATGCCAATGAAAAAATCTAAACTCTCACAAAATCCTTCTCCAATCAATTCAGTAAATATTTGTTAAGTGCTTGCTACTTGCCAGGCACTATACTGAACACTGGGGATACGAAAAAAGGCAAAAGACAGTTCCTACCCTCAAGGGGCTTCCAGTCTAAACACGGAAACAACATGCAAACAGAAAAGGGAGTAGGAGAAAAGACCTAAACTAGAGCCAAGTTGGTCTCCTCCCTCCTCCAAGGAATTACTTCTCTGAAGCTTTCTTCCACTAAGCTTCAAAACACTCTAATTCCCATTTCTAAAATAGCTTGCCATTAAGTACAACAGGGAATGGCCAAAAGCCTGAACCAATCCAAATATGTTGTTTTTGTTCAGTTGTATCTAATTACTTGTGATCCTATTTGGGGTTTTCTTGGCAAAGATACTGGAGTGGTTTGCCATTTCTTTCTCCAACTCATTTTACAGATGAGTAAACTGAGGCAAAAGGGTTAAGTGACTTCCCCAAGGGCACACAGCTAGTAAGTGTTTGAGGCTAGATTTGAATGCAGGAAGACATCTTCTTGACTGCAGGCCCAGACCTCTATCCACTGCTCCACCTAGCCGCCTAATGGAAGTATACTTCTTGTGTATCTGAATTCCAGTTCATCCAGTGATTCACTGACTTTTAATTTAATCAAGGACTATTTGAACCTAATAAATCCTTTGAGTGATTAATTTAATAGAAATGGTCCTACCTGGTTCAGGGAATAGCTCTTTTTTTCTCTTAGTAGTATTTTGGGTTTTTTTTTCCAATTACATGTAAAGATAGTTTTCAACATTCATTTTTGTAAGATTTTAGGTTCCAAATTGTTCTCCCTCCTTCCCTTCCCCCCCCCCAAGACATCAAGCAATCTGATATAGGTTATACAATCATGTTAAACTTATTTCCACATTAGTCATGTTGTGAAAGAAAAATCAGAATAAAAGGGAAAAACCATGAGAAAGAAAAAAAATGAAAATAGTATGCTTTGATCTGCATTCAGATTCCATAGTTCCTTGTCTGGAAATGGATAGCATTTTCATCACAAATCTTTTGGAATTGTCCTGGATCATTGTTTTGCTGAGAAGAGTTAAGTCTATCATAGTTGATGGCACAATGTTGCTGTTACTGTGTACAATGTCCTCCTTGTTCTGCTCACTTCATTCAGCATCAGTTCATGTAAATCCAGGGAATAGCTCTTAAATGGGGTGGGATGATGATTATTCTGTCAACTCCCACCCTTACAACATTAGTGCTAGATAAATATGGGCTATGAGCTTCTCCTGTGGCTAAGCTTGACCCTATCCAATCATTCTCCATCTCTAATGCGACATGAACTGAAGAAAATTGATGATACTACAATAAAAAGGATGGAGTTTAAATTCTACAATGGATTTCCTAACAAGAAAAGAGTGTTACATAGTTATGTAATGTAGTTGAGATAGACTAAAGGAATCTTTTCTCTAAAAAAAGAAAAAGAGTTTAAGAAAATATATAAATATTTAGTCTGAAATGATATAATCTTTTAAGTCACTGTGTTGACTGATAATAGTGACAACAAAATGTTTTACATATGTTATCTCATTTTTTCTCATAACAATATTGTGAGGTAAGTACTATTCTTACCCCCATTTTAAAGGTTTAGAAACAGAGATAGAAGGGTTGTGACTTGCCCAGGGTCACACAGCTAGTAAGTGTCTGAGGCAGTATTTGAACACAGGTGTACCTACGGTAACTCCAAGTGCAGCACTGCTCCACCTAGCTGCCACTCAAGTCTTCTTTCTAGAGTACAGAGAGAAAAAGTCTAAGTGACTGCAATAGGAACGCTAAGGTCATCAATGAAGTACCTACTAAGTGAAGGGCACTGTGCAAGTTAATGAATATGAAAAGACAGTCTCAGCCCTAAAAGGGAGGGAAGAGGAGGTATGCAACAGCATTTCCTGAAGTGCACTAAGGAGGGGCTGCTGGAGGTTGCTAAAGCCAGCATGGTGCAGCAGCAGGGGCTCAAGAAATCGAAAGGTCGTGCAAAGTCGACTTGTAGTTTCATACAAAAATGTACTTATACCTCTCCTTCGTGGGGGGAGGAAACTGGGGAGGTTTAACCGGGAAGTACAGGGGAAGGAGACGTTAGTCTCTCCTGGCCTGGGTAAGTGAGTACCTGGTTGCTAAGGGTGGAACGGTTTCTTAGAATAGGTAAACTTTGAGCTTGATTTTAAGGAGGGGCTGACCGTTCT